>NC_086244.1:1520000-1820000 GCF_036321145.2 Pelmatolapia mariae | reverse complement strand
AGGAGGGTTTGAAGAAAAAGGAACTTGAACTTAAGAAAACCTGAAAGTTTGAGCTTGAGTCACATCTTCATTGTTTGATTTAAAACTCAATGTGGTGAATTTTTGGAGACTATTTTCCATCTTACCACATCTCAGGCGTTGAGCACTGAGGCCGTCGAAGGTGATCACTCTTTCTCTGGATATGTTAGTCACAGCAGGAGGAAAGGAAAGTTCAGCTCTGATAAAGCCTGAAATCAAAAATAAATGTATAAATTGTATATCTTTGGTAAATTAATGTGGAATCTGTTGATAATTTTGTTCTTGTGCCAAAAGTGAAGCTACAGAAGGTCCCTCAGCTTACTTTTGATCTAAATATAAAAATGAATACATTTATCTTAACAGTATAAAAGTATAAGACATTGTAACATTTACACTCCAGTGTGTAAAGCAGTGGAGTGTAAATGTAAAAACAAAATCAGGTAGCACATCTGAGCATGGCAAAGTTCATCTGTTTGGTGATGCAGTAAAAGGTCTATTTAGTTAGCTAATGTAGCTGTTTAGCTAACTGCTAACAGGCAGGAAAATGCTACATGTACTTTTTAAGTGATTAAAGTCATTAAAAGATTACTGAAACACAGAAACTGCTAGCTTATTAGCTTTGTAGCTGCATAAATGGAGCACCATAAAAAACTGGTTTCAAGCCCTGATGGATGATAAACACGGTTAGTGTCAGCGAGGCTTATAGACATCGAAATAAAGTGCTTAAATAATGAATTGTAGAATAAATTATGCGTTTGATTTTTTTTTACAAATTTATTTTTAAAATTATTATATTTATTAAAACATTACTATAGTAATTTATTATTTTATAATTTAATTTTATCAGGGACACATGGAGAAGTTTCAGGACAGCGGCCCTTGAGGACTGGAGTTTGACACCCCTGTTGTAAAGAGTGCAGAGACATAATATCTCTCCTTCTGTGAGGGATGAGATAGCAGAGAGTTTTTGCAACTGTGAGAGATAAGAACTCCAGACACAGATGACCACGCCTGTGTTCACTCTTCTTCCATGACATCATTTCCATGATAAGCATTTGAATTTTATTGTATTTGTCTGTAGCCTCAGTGAACAATAACCATGATGCTGCTTTACATGAGAGTTAATATAGAACAAAAAGCTGCTGTCCCTTCACAGGTAGCATGCAGATTATCCACAGAGTGACACAGCAGAAGTAAAAGAATGAATGAATGACTTTTGTAAAATATTTGTGTGGAATAGGGAAAAAAACAAATGCAGTGTAATTAGAATATATTGTGTAGTCCTGTAAATGTAGAAACATATTTTTTTTCAGACTTTTAGAATTTATATTTCCAACACTTTCCAAATCAGATCAGTCTAAATGCAGATACCCAGACCTTACCCTCCCCAACAACTTCCTAAAGTACTTCTGGGGCGACACCAACACCTCCCAAAAAATCACTGGATGCCCTCTGACACCCCAGGAATACATCGACAGATCCTCCTGTACTGTTTTGCTATTTATATTTTAATTCCATAATTTCATTGTACATGGTTCTACAAGGTCATTAAGATAAGATGGGGCCTGATTATTTAAGACCTTGTATGTGAGGAGCAGGATTTTGAATTCTGGATTTAACAGGAAGCCAATGAAGGGAAGCCAATACAGGAGAAATCTGCTCTCTCTTTCTAGTCCCTGTCAGGACTCTTGCTGCAGCATTTTGGATTAACTGAAGGCTTTTCAGGGAGTTTTTAGGACTTCCTGATAATAATGAATTACAGTCGTCCAGCCTGGAAGTAATAAATGCATGAACTAGTTTTTCAGCGTCACTCTGAGACAGGATGTTTCTAATTTTAGAGATGTTGCACAAATGGAAGAAAGCAGTCTTACATATTTGTTTAATATGTGCGTTGAAGGACATGTCCTGGTCAAATATAAGAAGCAGTAAAACAGCATTTACCTGAAGTGATGAGTGAACACGTTGCTGCCAGCACTGAAAGAGACAGAAAGAAAGCTCAGTGTCAGACTGAGTGTTTGATATGAAGTTTAATTCACCTCAAAACATGAAACAGAAATCATGAAAACCAAACAGGAGAAAGCTGCTGCTTTCATTCACTCCTGGATTCTTGTGAAAACTCTTTCTAAACAGCAGATTTCAATCACACATTTATTCTGTTCATGTTTCCAACTTTTGTCAATAAACTTCTTTGTGTTGACAGTTTGACTTCAACTCTTCAAAGTAAATGATGAGCCATGAATTCCTCTCAGGACTCTGTGAAGCCTAACTGTCCTGCTGAGGTGTGTAGAATTAAAGAAATTAGGTCACTGCTGAACTGTATATAACCATCATCCTTAACATTACATTAATTATCATTTCATCAAAGTGTTTATTGAAGCTGCTGGCATTATGTTATAAGTTATATTATAGGGGTTATCATAATCAAATATTAACATGTTTATGACAGGTGCAGTTATAACTACTTTAAAATGATTGAGTGAATGATTGCAATGTTTTAACTGTTTACTTTGTGTGAAATGAATAAAATGTTATTTTAATAATGTTAATAACTGTTTATAAACACTTTTAAACTATTTAATTACATATTAACTCCATATGATGCAGATAGACAACAACACAAGTGAGTGAAGAAAACAAATGTTATTTTTGATTTGAAAAAAATCACAAGAATGAAACAAGATTTTAAAACAACTTAGTAATTATGTTGGATCTGTATAGTAATACAGTACAGTAGTATAATTCATTTCAACATTTGCATTGAATTACAACTGTGACTAAGTAGAACTCAGCACTCAATAACAATTCTGTAATTATGTTTTTAGCTGAAAAGCCAGAAATGTTACAGTAGTGTCCTCAGCTGAGCACATTTCCATAAGCTGCCTGCACTATAACCTGGTGTGATGTGACCAGACTAGTCTCATTTAACCCATTTTTAACTAATGCTGTATTCTGGGAATTTGACAGCGTCCATGCTACTGCAGACAGCTGGTTGATGTTGTAGATGTGATGAGGTGATGATGCCATTAAAGTTTAACCTGGTCTGCTGGCTTCTGCTTCTGCTTAGATAGAAAAGGTGAGCGGTACACTTTGTTTTTACAACAATCATTGATTAGGAAGCCCTTATTTACCATCACTGCCATGTCTTCAGTCAACTTTTCAGCAATGCCTGATTGTTTTAATATTTCCTTATCATTAAACGAACCTCCATAAAGATCAGAGATGAATGTCTCTGCACCATGTGGAGCTATGCCAACCAGGGCTCTCATGGTGCGGTGAGATTTGCATGAAGAGTGAAACTTTGGTGTACCTGCTATAGAATCAGACGTTGGAGCCAGCAAACTGCTGTAACCCAAACTCATGGTGGACACTAACTCCTGCATTTCCTTTCTGTGATGTCTTGATCTACAGAAAGCAGAGCAGACGACACCTGAGACAGGCCTGCCTAACACATCCAGACCTTTCACACAGACGGTTGGTGAGAAACATCACTACATTCCTACTTATTTTGTAAACTACACCACCAGGAGGCAGTATGTTACTAGTGGATGTGTTGAGTTGTGTTCATCTTTTGCCTTTTGGTGGTCAAATAAAGATGGCATTGATTTATACCACCATCTGTTGGTACAAAGTGGTATTACATCCATAGTTAAGCTAATCAACACAATACAGGTGTGAACAGGAAGTCAACTTCTGTTAATCTCAGTTAATTTTGGAAGTTTGTAAATATATTTTCTTATTTATAAAAATGAAACTTTTTTTTTCTTTACATTTAAAATAATTGAGCCATTTGCAGCTGTTGTACTGATTGATTTGTCTGTTTATCCTGTGAATGCAGGTAAAGATGAGTCAGCTGAGGCTTCAAACCCAAAGAAAGAGAGAATCTGTACCTGCCAGCTACTTTGTTGGGTGTCAAGCAGTCCTGACAGTGAGGACGTCCGTGAGAGTGTGTGGTCTTGTCCAGAGGTGGGAAGTTACAAAGTACAAATACTTTGTTAAGTAATATTTTCTGATATCTGTATTTTACTTGTGTAGTGTTCAGATTTTTTCAGAAGGAATTTGGGAGAAAGATCTGTCATTTAAAAAGATTTAATTTGCTTCAGCAGTTAAAATTACAAGTTTACAGGTCATGTTTCAGCTCATCTCCTGAGTTGGCATCCTGAAAGAGATACTGACTGACCAGGGCACGTCGCTCGTGTTGTTGTTGATGTTTGTGCCTGTGGAAGTCATCCACCAGCTCTTTGGTTTTTCTAGTGTTGCTCTGGAGGTAGTTCTGCTGGCACCAGTCCACAAAGTCTTGGTTCAGTTCTCTGTACTCCCTGTTGCCTCCATCAGTGATGAGGCCGACTATTGCAGAGTCATCAGAGAACTTCTACAGGAAGCACTGGGTGGAGTTGTTGCCAGTTGTTGCCAGAAAGGAACAGTGTGGTGGAGGTGTTGTCCCTGGCTCAGCTGCAGGGGAAGGGTGGTGCAGTGAGCTCAAGGGGCAGTGCCAGGGAGGTTGGTGGGACAGGTATGTGGTGTTTTGTTTAATGAGCTCTCTCTCTTCTTTGATGATTTAGTGAGGCTGGAGCGGAGTGGACGTGGGTGTGTGCTGAGTGCAGAAGAGAAGCTGCATACGTGGCTGCCAAACTGAAAAACCAAAGAACAGTGTTTGTCATAAATAAAGAGGAAGTAAACACGGCCCATGTGTCTGTAGCCCTGGCTATGTAAATAGGTCATTTATTTAAATAGTTCATTTATATTGATAGTTAAATGCAAATGTTCACTGTGTTCAATATTGTGTATATAAATGCCTGTAAGGTATGTGATGTGTGTCAGTTAAATGCACAACCTTTTTATTTGTATTCTGAGGTATATGTCATTATTTTTGATATGGTATTGATATGTACTACAGCTCCAGTGAACCCTGAAGTAGTCTCAGGTAGAGGGGGTGGGAGCAAGTGGGGAGCCGTGTGCACTCTGCAGGAAGCGAGAGAGACGAGAGCTGAACAGTGTCGAGTGAACGCAGAGTTCATAGAAGGCCGACAGACATATTTTCGGATTGACGGAGAGTTAACTGGAGTGGAAATCTGTTGTACCCTACTGTGAGGTAAATGTGAATTTTGTCTGACACTTGTACCATATGTTATTGTGTAAAACGGGCTAACTGCTAACCGCGATTAGCCGCTAGCACAACTGCTAACATAGCCGCTAGCACAACTGCTAACATAGCCGCTAGCATAGCCTAGCATATTCGTTAAGCTCTTGTTCTGCTCTGTTTTATTAATTAAGCTAATGCTAAGATTGAATGTTATCTCATGTGAATTGGCATTTAGCGGGGTTGTGTGATTCAGTAGGAGGAGACGGACGTCTTGCTGGCGTGTCAGAGAGGTCCCTTCTGCTGGTGTGTTGAAGTTATGTGTTCACGTGGGAGCACGTGGCGAGAACGACTGTGAGTGCTGCTGCCGCGGCCTGCTGGTAGCCTTGACCCAGTTTCCCCTGCTATCCCCTTGAACTACCTGGACGTGTGAGTACTGTTATTTGCACGTGCTTTTTATTTTACTGCTTGGCAACAAGTGAAGCGACCATATTGTTTTAGGTCCCAACGCACCCGAGCCACGACTCAGGCCTGCAACGAGGGGTTTGCTAGCAGAAAGACTGTAGCACTTGAGGTCTGTGTGTATCGGTGAGAGTGTGTGTGGGCCCACAATATTATTTGATTATTTTGTTTCTGTTGAAGTAGATACCTTACATTGTTTAACAAACTTTATTGATTTTACTTATTTTCTTTTGTGTCATTAATTAATCATTCACTAAAGTGGAGTTAACTTTATAATTGACCTGCTTGTGTGTGATTTATTTCTATATAGTGTAGTTTTATTGCATATTTTATACCATAAGCATTAAAAAGGGAGTATCAGTAGGAAAGTAACAACAGGAACCCAGGGCCCCTCTCAATAGGAGCCCTTCCGGCGCCCCCCGTGTGCGGCAGCCTGTTACAGCAGCTCTGCTCATTCTGAGTTTTTCTTTCTTATCTTTTCTCTCGTAATTTTTTATAACTAACGTATTAGTAATTAGACTCTGCAACCATGTTCTACCGTTTTGTGCTAGTTCTGGTCGTTTTTCTTAGTTTTTTTCTACTTTTTTCACCCGTGTCTGGGGACCCAGAGCAGGGATCCTTTGTTTACAGTAAGGATCAGCTGTTAGCGCTGCGTCCCGCAGTGGTACTGCCGGCGGACAGACCTGACATTCCCAGCGAGCTGAGGAGGAAAAGACGGGGGTGTCATGCTGGGAAGGAGCGCCGTCGCCCGAGAAGGAGACGTTATCGACCATCTCTTCCTTCTGTAATTATTGGAAATGTACGTTCTTTGCACAATAAATTGGATGAGCTCACGTCGCTAACCTGGTCACAGAGGGAGTACCGGCAATGTAGCATCATGATGCTAACGGAGTCGTGGCTAACACCGCTAACTCCGGACACGAGTGTGACACTACCGGGATTCCAGCTGCTTCGAGCGGACAGGACAAGAGACAGCGGTAAGAGGAAAGGAGGGGGACTGGCAGTGTTTGTGAATGACAGATGGTGTAACCCTGGGCACATCACTGTGAAAGAACAACTCTGCAGCAGAGACATTGAGCTGTTAGCCGTTAGCATGCGTCCGTACTACCTGCCCCGGGAATTCTCGCATGTTATCGCGATAACAGCGTATGTCCCCCCCTCGGCCAACGCGGATGCAGCCTGTGACACTCTCCACTCAGTGGTCAGCAGACTGCAAACACAATCTCCGAGAGCCCTCCTCATAATATCAGGGGACTTTAATCATGCCTCACTGGACTCCACACTGCCCACCTTCACCCAGTATGTGACCTGCCCAACCAGAGACAATAAAACACTGGACTTACTGTATGCCAATGCTGAAGAGGCATACAGTTCATCACCTCTCCCTCCCCTGGGCAGATCTGATCACAACCTGGTGCACCTTGTCCCTGTGTATGAGCCCTTAGTGCGCAGGGAGCCACCAGCCACCCGCACAGTGCAGAGATGGTCGCAGGAGAGCGAGGAGGCTCTTAAGGACTGTTTTGAGTCGACTGTGTGGGAGGTGATCTGTGACGACCACGGAGAGGACATCAACAGCCTTACTACATGTATTACTGACTATATTAATTTCTGTGTGGATAACACCGTACCTACCAGGACTGTACGGTGTTTCTCCAACAACAAACCTTGGATTACCCCAGAAATTAAAGCCGTCCTCAAGCAGAAGAGGAGGGCCTTCAAATCCAAAGACAAAGAGGAGTTGAAAAGGGTGCAGAGAGAGCTGAGGGGACTGATAAGGAATGGGAAGGATAGCTACAGGCAGAAGATGGAGAACCAGCTTCAGCAAAATAACGTTGGTGAAGTCTGGAGAGGCCTCAGAACCATCTCAGGCCACAAACATCAGAACTCTCTGCCTGGGAGGGATGTGAGGTGGGCAAATGAACTGAATCATTTCTTCAACAGATTTGATTCAGCCATGAGGCAGTCTTCAACATCGGCTGCAGACTCACCCACCCCCCACTGCTGCTGTTCCACCTCTGACACCTCAGACACTTCACACCTCCTCTACTCACCCTGCTCACTCCTCCCCACCCCCAACAACAGCATCCAATACACACTCAACACAAGGCTCCAGCCTGTCTCTCTCAACCACCCAGGTTAGGAGGGAACTGAGGAGGATTAAAGCCAAGAAGGCAGCGGGTCCAGATGGCATCAGCTCGAGGGTCGTCAGGTCCTGCGCGGACCAACTGTGTGGGGTGATGGAGCACCTCTTCAACCTGAGCCTGAGGCTGGGAAGAGTCCCACAGCTCTGGAAAACCTCCTGTGTTGTACCAGTGCCAAAGACTTCACGCCCCAAGGACCTCAACAGCTACAGGCCGGTGGCTCTGACATCCCACCTGATGAAGACCCTGGAGCGGCTGGTCCTGGCTCAGCTTCGGCGCCTTGTGAGCTCATCACTGGACCCACTTCAGTTTGCCTACCAGCCTGGCATTGGAGCGGATGATGCCGTCATTCACCTCCTACATCGTTCCCTCGCTCACCTGGAGACCGCTGGGAGCACTGTGAGAATCATGTTCTTTGATTTCTCCAGTGCCTTCAACACTATTCTTCCCTCGGTTCTGAAGGACAAGCTGGAGAACTCTGGAGTGGACCATCACCTCACTACCTGGATTTTGGACTACCTCACCGACCGACCACAGTATGTGAGGACTCAGGGCTGTGTGTCGGACAGGGTCGTCTGCAGTACGGGGGCCCCACAGGGAACGGTTCTGGCTCCGTTCCTCTTCACCATCTACACTGCAGACTTCTCCCACAACTCCACCCAGTGCTTCCTGCAGAAGTTCTGTGATGACTCTGCTATAGTCGGCCTCATCACTGATGGGGACGACAAGGAGTACAGAGGACTGACTCAGGACTTTGTGGACTGGTGCCAGCTGAACTACCTCCAGATCAATGCCAGTAAAACCAAGGAGCTGGTGGTAGACTTCCACAGGCACAAACATCCTCCACTGCAACCACTGAACATCCAAGGTATGGACATCGAGGCTGTGGACAGCTACAGGTACCTTGGTGTTCATCTGAACAGCAAACTGGACTGGACTCATAACTCAGACGCCCTCTACAGGAAAGGGCAGAGCAGACTGTACCTGCTGCGGAGACTCAGGTCGTTTGGAGTGGAGGGCCCACTCCTGAAGACCTTCTATGACTCTGTGGTGGCCTCAGCCATCTTTTATGGTGTGGTCTGCTGGGGCGGCAGCATCTCTTCTGGGGACAGGAAGAGACTGAACAGGCTGATCCGCAGGGCCAGCTCTGTTCTAGGATGCCCTCTGGACCCAGTGGAGGTGGTGAGTGACAGGAGAATGGCGGCTAAGCTGTCATCCCTGTTGGACAACATCTCCCACCCCATGCATGAGACTGTGACAGCACTGAGCAGCTCCTTCAGTGGGAGACTGCGGCACCCACGGTGTGGGACGGAGAGATTTCGCAGGTCTTTCCTCCCCACTGCTGTCAGACTCCACAACAAAGACTCCAACTGATCAACACACACATTCACACATGTGCAATAACACTAATGTGCAATAATCTTTTCTGGCATCGTTGTATTTTTACTGAGTTGTATATAGCACTTGTATTCTATTTTTATCTTATTGCATATTTTATTCTATTTTATTCTACTGTATATAGTATTTTATTTTATTCTATTCTGTACAGTTGTGTACTGTATTTATTCTTATTTTATTTTATTCTAATTTTTGCTTCATAACTTTTGCACTGTCCACTTCCTGCTGTGACAAAACAAATTTCCCACGTGTGGGACTAATAAAGGTTATCTTATCTTATCTTATCTTAATAGAATGTGGGACGGGTGTTACATGTCTGTTCGTGGTCCTTTCACAGTGGTGCTGAAACCTTGTCGCCATGTGGACAAGCAAGCCACACCACCGGCACAGCCGCTGCAGATCCAGGTTCAGATGCTGACCGAGATGGTGACCATGAGCAACACGCAGCCCGCGGCGCAGTGGGAGCAGCTGGTGAAACTGCATGAGCAGATGGACTGGCAGACACAGGTGCTGGAGCTGCACATTGGAATAGACATTATCAGGCCATTTCACCGAAGTGCACGTGGTAATCGCTTTGCATTAGTTCTACTGGATTATGCAACGCGATACCTGGACGCAGTGCCGTTGTGCACCATTTCTGCAAAGAGTGTGGCACAGGCACTGTTTCAGGTAATCTCTTGAGTCAGTATTCCGACAACAAATACTGACTGACCAAGGCACGTTGTTCATGTCTCACACACTAAAAGAACTGTATCAATTATTGGGCATTAAATCTGACCAGTGTATACCACCCTGAGACTGACACGTTGGTGAAGCAGCTGAATAAGACTTTAAAGTCCATGATTTAGAAGTTCATTCAAGAGGATGAATGCAATTGGGATCACTGGTTAGGCCCTCTGTTGTTTGCAGTGTGGGAAGTGCCCCAGACCTCCACAGGATTTTTTTCCCTTTGAGTTGCTGTTCAGCAGAAAGCCACGGGGGGTGTTGGACCTGATTAAGGAAAACTAGGAGGAAGGACCAACCACAACGAAAAATGAGATTCAATACATTCTGGACCTGAGAGCAAAGCTGCACGTGCTGGAGAGGTTGTCATGAGAAAATTTGCTCCAGGCCCAGGAACATCAGCAGCACCTGTACAACAGAAGGGCTAGACTCAGGCAATTTTCACCAGGAGGCAAAGTGATTATATTATTCCCTTCTTCAAGCTCAAAGTTATTCGACAAGTGGCAAGAAGCCTCCAGTGGATGGAGCAGTGCCAGGCAGAGTTTGTGCAGATGAAGAAGGCTCTCTGTGGGGAACCCCTGCTCTACTTGCCTAACTTCTCCCTCCCTTTTATTCTGCAGACCTATGCCTCCAACAGAGGGCTGGAGGGCATTTTGTCCCAGCAGGTAAGGGGGAGGGTCGACCACCTGATGGTGTACATCACCAGGAAACTGTCAGAGAAAAAGAGTAGAAAAAGAGTGCCTGACTGTCCGGTGGGCAGTCAACTCTCTTTGTTATTACCTCCTGGGCAGCCCTTTCACCCTCTGTTCAGATCAGGCCCTGCTGCAGTGGCTCCATCTCATCAAGGATGCCAACGTCCGGATCACCCGGTGGTATCTGGCTCTCCAGCCTTTTAAGTTCAAGGTGGTCCATAGACCAGGGACACAGATGGTGGTGGAGACTGATTTCCACTCACAGGTGAACTCAAGTCAATGAATTCAGGTGCTTCAATCACTTCCGTGGCCACTGGACTTAGAACACGTCTCCAGAGCAGTGTTTGGTTGAGGAGAAATTATGGTGTGGGGCTTGGCCCATTAGTTCCAGTGGAGGGAACTATAATGGTTCAGCACATCAAGGCATTTTGGACAATTTCATGCTCCAAACTTTGTTGGAACAGTTTGGGGACAGCCTTTTCCTGTTTCAACATGTCTGCACACCAATGCACAAAGCAGGTCAATAAAAAAAAAACCAGGTGAACCAGTGCGGTGTGGAAGAACTGGACTGGTCAGCACAGAGTCCTGACCTCAACCCGACAGAACACCGTTGGGATGAATTAGCACTTAACTCTGTACTGTTATCACTGACATGTCTGTGGTGCCATAGTTTAACTTCAGGACTTGTATTTTCTTTCTAAAGTCAGATTTGCATCTGGGTTTAAAATCATCCAGCTCTTTTCAGTTATTCTTAGAACTCTCTCCTTGGAAATCATTTGTTCTTGCTAAGTAATTTAAAGGGTACATCTGTTTCTATGTCATGTTTCTTTTGACTTCCGTGTTTCATGCATATAGCACCATCTTCAGGTTTTGGGGGGGCACTATCAGGTCCTCTGCAACATAAGTTCAATCTCATGGCATGCTTTTATCAGAATTGGCAGCGCATGCATCCATATATTACATGGCAAATATAGCTCTCCCAGAGACAATGCAGTAAAATCTTCGCTCATTGTTAATTCAGGATTCATCGTCAAAAAACCTTTTAGTTTCAGCCTGTAAGTTGGTATCTCTGTCTCTGCTGTTTCATGGTGAAATTTCAACAGTTCATCACTAAAGAAATAAGTGCTGATTCAGCAGCTTCACAAGACTTTCCTCCTTCTCTGGTCTTCAGATGGACTACCAGTTGAAGCATCCTCCTCCTTTTGCATCCGTTTCAGGTCCATCATCAAAGCTGAAGAACAAACTTCCCCTTCACATTAGGACCTCCCCAACATCAGACATTTTCAAAAGCTGTTTGAAAAGCAACTTTTATTCTCTGGCTTTTAAATCAGAATTTGTTCTGATTAATGTTAATTCTGTTATTTCTTCCTTGGGTTCTCATTTTATTTCCTTTCAATTTTGTCACCTGGTCTTATGTTTTTATGTCATTTGATTATTTTAGATGTTCAGAACTTTGGTCAACAACCTTTGTTTTAAATGTGCTGTAGAAATATATTTGACTTTAGAAGTTATGAACAGAATCTATGAGAAAGGGTGAACATAGCTTTCAGCCCAGTACATGCTGGGATCAGACTCCTTTTCCAGAACCCATCTTATCTTAATGAACTGTTTTTCCACTTCAGAAAGGTGTGGTGGAGTCAAACACCCACCGAGAAGAAGTCTGATATATGGCTACCAGTGTTTTCTAAATTATTTTCAATATATTACACAAAGTGAAAATGAAATGAGGCTGATTGCTACTCAGCATATCCATTTACTTCTGTTTATTGTGATATGAAATCAATAATCAACAATATCTGTCAACACATCTTCCAGCAGTGATGTCATCGAGGCTTGACATCCTGCTGGAAGTGACATCACAGTGAAGATGTGACATCATCATGTCAGAAATGTGTCAGGACACGAAGGAGCAGTTATGGATCTCTGACACAAACAAAAGCTTTGTTGTCGTCACACGGTACATCATTAGGATCTCGTCCTGTAAAGAAGAATCAAAATGAAGAAGAACAGAAATAAAATCAGAGGTCTGTGCAGTAAATGTTTTCTTCTTTTCTAATGTAAAAAGAACAAAACACAGTTCTTATAAAGACCTAAGATTACATGACTTCAATCAATTAAAACCAAACACATTTCATCAACAGGCCCACATTCAGTTTGTACCTTTATAATTTATCTCCATACAATCTTCTTCTCCAACATTGTCAGGTTGTCCACTGCCCCAGATTATGAAGTCAAACTGGGAACCATCACTCCACATCCACACAGTTTCCTGGAAGAATAAAGTTTGAGGTTCAGTTTGTTCTGATGTACTTTGATGCATCTATGCTGAGAGTGCAGACATGAGACCTCTTACACCACTCGAAGACAATGAAGCTTCATTTTGTTTGTGGAGGTAAAAAATGAAAAGAAAAATCAAGTCAACAGCAACATCTGTCTCCAGGAACAAAGTCCTGATTAATCAGTCTGTCACATGTTGACCTTTGAATCAAACTGATGAATATGAAGAGAAAAATATGAAATATCAGAAACAGCTGCAGCTCATCCTCTTTATCTATGAAACACTTACATTCTCTCTATCGTTGCCTCCAACCCAAGTTCGTTCATATGATCCCACTGATGTGTGAATGAGCTCTCTGATGAAGGTGTACTCAGCTGTGCTGTGGAATGAGGCCAGATGTCCACCGAGTGTCTCACAGGAACTCTGAGGAGGAAGATGAGGTGCAGACCACAGAAGATGAAAAGTGTGAGAATGTATTTAAAATCAAAGACAGAAACTCTTTAGATCATCAGTGATGCAGCGACAGCTGCTGTTATTTCCTAATGTACCTCAGCATCAGTCCAGATCTTCATGCTGCTGTTAAAGATGAAACAGCGACCTCCAAACCAAGTCCAACCAGGAGGGCAGGAAGGAGCTGCAGCATGATTGTAAAGGTAGTAGAGCAGAGGTACATGAAATAATATGTTAACATGTTGATCAACATAAAAACAATGCGTAAGAATCCAACCTGAAGTTGAGAATGGAAAATGTTTTATAGATGTGTTTTATCTTTGCTCCTAATGAATCAACATTTCAGTCCACGTCAAAGAGAAGTATCCAATCCTCTTATTTTCGCTGTGCATGAAAGATGACTCACATTTTCTTGTTTTTAACTCTGTCTCTATATGAACTTAACAGTATCCTTCCTGTTTGGTCCTCAGATTTCACTTTCTGTTTGAATTTACCTTCTGAGAACCTCTGGCTGCTTTGTCAAAGCATTTAGTAAACTCTGTTTGACACCACCAGAGGGCAGCATTTTACCACTGGTTGTGTTCAAAACTCACCATCTCAGCCTCTGTGACTCGATTACTGCTGGTACAAGGTGATGCCAGAGGGAAAAACTGTTGTCTTAAAAAGTAAACTGTTTGCGCCAAAATGACAACAACACACCATCATGAATTATTGTTCCTTACATTTACTTTCTATACACATCTTGAACATAATATTTATAATCATAATCAACAGTCGCCTCAAGGACCGTATGCCGGTGACCCGGGGGCCTGTAGCAGTTTCCTTTTGCAGTGCGAGCTAGCGTTTGGGCGTTCGCCCCACTCTTTCGTTTCAGACACAGTTCGAGTTTTATACATTATTGGTAAACTGCGCGACCAAGCCCTGAACTGGGCCGAGGCATGCCTGTGCAGACATCCATTGCTGTTCTGCAGCTTTGATGCCTTTTAGAGCGAGTTCAAAAAGACTTTTGCCCACCCAATCCCCGAGGGCAATTCGGTTCAGCAACTGTTAAACCTCCAGCAGGGCCGCCGTAGTATCGCGGATTACTTGATCGATTTCCACACCGCCGCCACGGCAGTCGGCTAGCCAGGTAAGGCCCTACAGGGGGTCTATCTGCAGTCGCTTAACGAGGACATGAAGGATCAGCTAGCGTCTTGGGATGAACCTGTCACCTTCGAGGAGTTAGTCTCGCTCATGCTCCACATTGACAACAGACTGCGGGAGCGAGAGAGGAACTCCAGTACCCATTGGCCAGTGCGGCGTGCGTCCTCAGTTTTCGTTCCCCTGTGTCCGCTTCCGGTTCAGCCTTCGGCCTCCACAGTTCCGATGGAGAGGAATGAACCGGAACCCATGCAGATCGGGCGATCCCGGTTGTCTTTGGAAGAGAGGGAGAGGCGCTGCTGCTCTCGCTCATGTTTTTATTGTGGCTCTGCTGAGCATCTTTTTTCCGCCTGTCCCAAAAGGGGAAAAGGGGATGCCCGCCGGTAGATTCGGGGATACGGGTGGGCGATACAAACATTAATTCTAAGCCCCATTTTTTGTTGCCGGTTACGCTCTTGCTCGGTTCCGTGACCCACACGTCTTACCCATTAGTCGATTCGTGCGCAGAGCAAAGCCTCATTGATAGGGAACTGTGGAACTGTGGAACAGTTGTGGAACTGTGCCACATCGGACCGCAAGACCCTACAGCGCATAGTGAGAACAGCAGAGAAGATCATCGGGGTCTCTCTCCCCTCTATTGAGGACATCTATACCACACGCTGCATTCGCAAAGCCACCAGCATTGTGGCTGATCGGACACACCCCTCTCACACACTCTTCACACTCCTGCCATCTGGAAAAAGGTACCGAAGCATTCGGGCACACACATCCAGACTGTGCAATAGCTTTTTTCCACAAGCCATCCGTCTCCTCAACAAAAAGGGACTGGACTGAGAAACACACACACGCGCACACACACACACGCGCACACACACACACACACACACACACACACACACACACACACACACACACACACACACACACACACAAACATTATCACTCAGCTTAACTCAACTACCTTAAAGCATTGAGACTGGACTGACTAATCAACACAAGTGCAAACACACTGACCTACACCATCAAACTATCGTACACACCAACCTGTAAATGCTCTTTCGCACAATATTATTAATGGATTTTTTTTTTTTTCACGAACTTCTTTCTTCCTAATTTTTTTGCTGCGACATTAAGGAATTATGTTGTAATTTATGTTAGGTCAGTCTGTCTTATCTCTGCTAGCCAGCTAACTAGGCCTCTTAGTTAGTTAGTTTAGTGTTTTTCTGTTAATTTATGTTGTAAATTTATGTTGCATGTAGCACCTTGGTCCTGGAGGAACGTTGTTTCGTTTCACTGTGAACTAACTGTATACGGTTGAAGTGACAATAAAGCTAACTTGAACTTGAACTTGAACTTGATAGGGATTTAGCCAAGAAGCTAAACATTCCCCTTTTTGAGTTGGATCCCGGCATCTCAGTTAAAGCACTAGATAACCAGATTTTCTCCCTCATCACTCACCGCACTGCACCCGTTACCATAGTCACCTCAGGTAACCATAGGGAGAGACTCCCCTTCTTGACATTCCACTCCCCTGGTACTCCCATTATCCTTGGTTTCACCTGGCTAAAACTACATAACCCTCATCTGGACTGGGCTGGGCAGAAAATAATAAGCTGGAGCCCATTTTGCCATGCCAAATTGTCTCGTCTCAGCCCCGCCGTCTGCCATTGTCGAACCCGCACGTGAAGAAAGTGTCAACATAGATCTTTCTTCCGTTCCTTCGGTATACCATGACTTAAGGGAGGTCTTTAATAAGGACAAAGCTCAATCACTACCCCCGCACAGACTTTATGACTGTGCCATAGACGTATTACCTGGTTCCACCCTACTTTCAAGCCGCCTCTACAACCTGACACGCCCTGAGAAGACAGCCATGGAAAAATATATTAAGGATTCTCTGGCAGTGGGCGTCATTAGACCCTCCTCTTCACCTGTGGGGGCTGGCTTTTTCTTTGTCAGTAAAGGGATGGTTCACTTCGTCCCTGTATTGATTTTAGGGGACTTAATGACATCAAAACAAAGAACAAGTACCCCTTACCGCTGATCAGTTCCTCCTTCGAGCTGCTCCATGGTTCCTCCGTTTTCACTAAATTAGACCTTAGAAATGCATATCACCTTGTCAGAATCAGGGAGGGGGATGAGTGGAAAACCACTTTTAACACTCATTTGGGGCATTTTGAATATCTAGTGATGCCCTTCGGTCTCACAAGCGCCCTGGCTGTTTTTCAAAATCTGGTGAATGATGTTCTGCGGGATTTCCTAGGCCGTTTTGTCTTCGTTTATCTCGACAACATCCTGATCTTTTCAAAAACCTGGAGGAACACCAAACACATGTCCGTGCAGTGTTGCCAACTTAGCGACTTTGTTGCTATATTTAGCGAGTTTTCAGACCCCCTTAGCGACTTTTTTTCTAAAAAGCAACTAGCGCCAAATCTGGCGACTTTTTCTGGTGTTATTGGAGCTGTATTCATGACCACTTTTTGACGTGAAAGCGTGTATTGCTTTTACTCTCAACAAGCAGCGGGTGCTGCCGTGGGCACCTCGCCCGTGCCAAAGCGCTTACGGGTGGAGGATAGTCCTCCTCCAGCTGCTATCAGGGCAGGAGATGTTCACACCTATGCATCCAAACTGCAAATGAATCGTGCATGAGCGAAGCCGCCGCTCCTGCACTGACTGTAACGCAGTCAGTTCTTCTTTTACTGTTGTTTTGTGGATCACAAGGTTTAAAACTTATACACACATACACAAAGTAACTCCACCAGAGTGCCTATTTCGGGTCACTTTTGCCGGTCCAAGCCCGGATGAAGGAGTTAGGTTCGAATTGTGACATAAAAAAAAACAATAATTGCTAAAAGAAATTTAATTTGTAGTTCTAAAAAAATTCAAAATGCATTTAGGATCTTTTTTACTCACTTTATGTCTCTTCCGCGATGTTATTTCTCTCCCCTACAACATAGGTTACAATTACATTGCAGCGCTTTTTGGGTTTTGCAAATTTTTACCACGGCTTCATCAGAAACTGTAGCCATGTAGCAGCACCGTTGACCCGGCTGACTTCTTCAAAGCTCCCTTTCATTTGGAGTCAGGAGGCAGAGGCTGCCTTCTCCAAGTTAAAGGAACTGTTTACTTCGGCGCCAGTTTTAATTCACCCCGACCCCAAGAAGCCATTTATAGTAGAGGTGGATGCATCCGACGTCGGGGTGGGAGCGGTATTTTCGCAGCGCTCTGGTACAGCTCCCAAACTTCACCCGTGCGCCTTTTTCTCCCGTCGCTTATCGCCTGCTGAGAGGAATTATGACGTGGGTGATAGAGAACTATTGGCCGTGAAACTGGCCTTAGAGGAGTGGCGGCACTTTCTCGAGGGAGCGGAGCACCCGTTTATTGTGTGGACTGATCACAAAAACTTACCTTCGTACAGCCAAAAGACTGAATTCACGCCAAGCTTGCTGGTCATTGTTTTTCAATAGATTTAACTTCTCCATCTCTTACCGTCCAGGGTCCCGCAACGTTAAACCGGACGCTCTGTCCCAGCACTTTGACACCGCAAGCGAGTCGCCCGACACACCCACCATTCTCCCTGCAAGTGTCAAGATTGGCTCTCTTACTTGGGAGGTGGTTGAAGACATCCGCCGGGCACTGGAGACCAAGCCGAACCCCGGCATGGGGCCTCCAAACCCCCGCTTTGTTCTGAACACAGCCCACTCCAAAGTGATCGACTGGGTTCACAAGGCAAGGTTTTCCTGTCATCCGGGCGGGCGCATGGACGAGTACGCTCATTAAAAGGTATTTCTGGTGGGGGTCTATTGATAGAGATGTGAAAGAATATGTGGCTGACTGCTCCATTTGTGCTAGGAACAAATCTAACACGCAACGCCCGGCTGGGTTGTTGCAGCCTCTCTCCATTCCATGGCGCCCCTGGTCGCATATTTCATTGGATTTTGTTACTGGTCTACCTGTTTCCTTTGGCAAGACCACAGTTCTCACTTTGATTGACAGATTTTCCAAGGCAGCTCACTTCATTGCCCTAGAAAAACTCCCTACATCCACTGAAACGGCCAATCTGCTAGTTGAACATGTTTTCAGATTGCATGGGATTCCCACTGAAATTGTCTCTGGCCGAGGACCGCAATTCACGTCGCAGGTCTGGAGGGTGTTCTGTGCATCCTTAGGAGTGAAACCATGTCTGAGCTCAGGACACCACCCACAGACTAACGGTCAGACAGAATGCCTCAATCAGGAATTGGAGGCCACCCTCTGCTGCATCACAGCCTCCAACCCTGCGTCCTGGTCGTCATTATTGCCATGGGTGGAGTATGCTCACAACTCCCTCACTTCTTCAGGTACAGGTCTCTCCCCTTTTGAGGCCTCAATCGGCTACCAGCCTCCCCATTTCCCGGAGCAGGAGACCGAGCTCGAGGTCCCCTCCGTCCAGCATCATCTGCAACACTCCCGAAGGGCGTGGATGCACACCGCCGGGCCTTGTGTCAGTCAGCCGCCTGCCAGCGCCGCTACGCAGACCGTCATCATAGGGCAGCCCCTACGTACACCCGGGGACAGAAGGTGTGGCTTTCAGCGAAGGACATTCCCCTCAGGATGGACAAGCTGTCCCTGCGTTTCATCGGCCCTTTTGAAGTGGAATGGTGGTTGGCCACTCGGCGGTCAGACTGAAGTTGCCCTCCCTGGACTTGTGTCCATCCCATTTTCCTCATGCCGCTGGGCCGTGACACCTCCACCTCTCCAGGCTCTCCATCACCTGGTCCTTACTCTCACTACAGATCATAGTGTCGTCTGCAAACATCAGAGTCCACAGAGACTCCTGCCTGACCTCATCTTTGTCATATCTTCATGGTTTAGCTCATCAGTTTTATCCCTCTGTAGTTATTACAGCTCTACACAGCCTGCTTGTTCTTGAAGATCAGCACCAACCAGCACCACCTTCTCCATTCCTCAGGCATCCTCTCACTCTTCATGATTGTGTTAAACAAAAAGTCCACTGCTCCCTCTGCTGGACATCTCCATAACTACACAGGTATATCACCAGGAACAACAGACTTTACACTCTTCATCCTCATCATAGCTGCTCTCACTTCCTCCTTCCTAATCCTCTACACTTCTTCATTCACTAACTGTCTCTCTCTTTTTCTACATACATCACTTCCTCAAAGTACTCCTCCCATCTTCTCCACACACTCTTCACTTGTTAGCACACTTTCATTTCTGTCCTCATCACTCTAACCTGCTGCACATCCTTTCCAACCTGACCTTTCTTCCTGCCGATCAACACAAGTCCTTCCTTGGTGTCCAGACTCGCATACAACTCACTTTGAATCTTTTTCTTTTACCACCTTTTTGTTTGTCGTATTCTTAGCCTCCCAGCGCTCCTGTCTACTTTCTTATCTGAATAAAACAAAGAAGAAATAAAAACTGGTTGAACTTAAATACACAATGTCTGCCTATTTGTTTTAATAATGAAATGTACTGTTTATACGTTTGGAAACCTGCAGTCAGCTTAGACTGAAGAAGACGCTTGGATGAAACTTTTCTCTCACTGAAAATGTTACGTCCAGATAAACAGAATCAACCTTCTGGCATTAAAGTGACTCCCTACAACCTTTTTCTGATTAAGAAGCAGTGTCACTGTGACATTTTAAAATCCTGTTTCATCAGCCTGAAACACACTGGCTTCCTCAGAATGCCTCACTGACCTCACAGCTGCTCAAACTGTCACTGATACAAATGATTGCTTGGAATAATGTTTAGTTGCCACTCTGTGAGCTCACCTTCTGTCACAGTAGTTGGAGGAGGACTTGATGTAGCTTCACTCTCTGTGGATGTTTATGAAGAAGGATTAATAATTACCTTTCTAATCATACAGGCTTAATTTCACAGAGACTAGAAGTTGAGTTGTTTTTTGAAGTTGTCTGTTTATCTTTCAGGTTCTTACTCTGACAGCCATAAACCACCTCCAGGTACTTGTAGGTGCCACCACAGGGGTCTCCAAACACTGAGCTCTTTGCTTCAACAGTACAGTTGTTCTGCCAGTTACACCTGTGAATGCAGGTCAAAGGTGAGTCAGCAGAGGACTGAAATACGCCGTGTCATCTGAGAGAAGATGGAAAGCTGAAGAAAGAGAGTCAGCATCTGTACCTGTTAGTTACATATTCTGTACTATTGGGACTCGAACAGTGAACATTTTGGAGCTGAGAGTCAGGACGTCCATCAGGGCACGTGGTGTTGTCACGGCGACCATAATTAGCCCAGTAGACGACTATAACCTGTCCTTCACCTGAGGAAGAGTTCATAAACTGTAACCATGTTTGTAGTTCTATCAAATTAAAGTTACACTAAAGTGACAATAAATGAGAAAAATAAATCTGACCACACTGAAGTTTCGCCTGAGATCCTTCACATGTTACACTGTGGACTGACAAAGAAACACATCACATTAGAAACTGTAATAATTCATGTACAGATGTGACTGATTATTAGCTGATAATCAGAGATGTAACAGACTCTCTGGGACGCAGTTGAAGGTGATGTCCAGGTACATGCAGACGCTGGGATCACAGGTACAGACCATGTTTGTATTTATTTCACACACTTCCTTCAAGTCACAGCTGCAGGGAGACAAAAAGCAAATTTCCAGGTTTGTTGAAGTGATCAGTTCATGATTTCTAATATCTGCTGCTTTCATTTGAACTGCTGTTACTTTTTATTGTAATCAAAGCAGTTAAACTACCCGACAGTGTTCACCTTTTCTTGATGAAGTCCAGATCGTGAAGCCGAGAGCAGATTTCTTTATCTGCACATCTGTACAACACTGACTGCACAATCATCACTCCACTGCCTGTTACATACACGATGGAAAAAAGGGAAAAATGAAATGTTAATTTCAATAATGCAGATTCAAGACACTTTGGCTTCACTTTACAGACTTGAAGCTGCAGTCAGATCCAAAATAGGTGACTGTGTAAAAATGTCTGTGATTCCTAAACTATTAATGTAACTGTTAGGTTGAAATTGTGAAATGTTGTCATTGTGTTACTTAAATTTGTAAGCTTTGCCTTAAACTGTATGATCAAAGACTTTCTTCTGTTTCTGTTCCCCTCCCCAGCCTGTTGAATGGTGAGGTGGGCTATAGTGTAACTGTAGGCACATCCTCAGCAGGAAGTCACACAAACACACCCACCCACCCACCCACACAAACACACACTCGCACACACACACACACACACACGCACGCACACACACAGTGTTTTAACCTTTTGTGACCATAGGGGGTTTTTACAATGGGTGTTGGTGTAAACTGTGTGTCGCACAATAAAAGGCTGCAGTGGGGTGATAGTTCTTCTGTGTGGTCTGAGATCGAGGGCAGAAGGGCTGCTCTGAGATCCTTCCCTTGCTAGCAAGTAAAACCGATCACTGCTCTGTCTTGCTTTCTTCATGGGGAATAAGTCTGAACTAGCGTAACAGTAAATCTTTTATTAAACTTCATGATTTAAAGCTGAGAGTCTGCACTTCAGTCACATCCGGACTCACAGCCGCTTGTTCCCCAGTGGTGCTGGTTTCAGTCATTATGCAAATGTGCTGTTTAAAAGGCTGGAAACCTGCAGTCAGCTGAGACTGATGGAGTCTGGTCCTGGCTCAGCTTCGGCGCCTTGTGAGCTCATCACTGGACCCACTTCAGTTTGCCTACCAGCCTGGTATTGGAGCGGATGATGCCGTCATTCACCTCCTACATCGCTCCCTCGCTCACCTGGAGACCGCTGGGAGCACTGTGAGAATCATGTTCTTTGATTTCTCCAGTGCCTTCAACACTATTCTTCCCTCGGTTCTGAAGGACAAGCTGGAGAACTCTGGAGTGGACCATCACCTCACTACCTGGATTTTGGACTACCTCACCGACCGACCACAGTATGTGAGGACTCAGGGCTGTGTGTCGGACAGGGTCGTCTGCAGTACGGGGGCCCCACAGGGAACGGTTCTGGCTCCGTTCCTCTTCACCATCTACACTGCAGACTTCTCCCACAACTCCACCCAGTGCTTCCTGCAGAAGTTCTGTGATGACTCTGCTATAGTCGGCCTCATCACTGATGGGGACGACAAGGAGTACAGAGGACTGACTCAGGACTTTGTGGACTGGTGCCAGCTGAACTACCTCCAGATCAATGCCAGTAAAACCAAGGAGCTGGTGGTAGACTTCCGCAGGCACAAACATCCTCCACTGCAACCACTGAACATCCAAGGTATGGACATTGAGGCTGTGGACAGCTACAGGTACCTTGGTGTTCATCTGAACAGCAAACTGGACTGGACTCATAACTCAGACGCCCTCTACAGGAAAGGGCAGAGCAGACTGTACCTGCTGCGGAGACTCAGGTCGTTTGGAGTGGAGGGCCCACTCCTGAAGACCTTCTATGACTCTGTGGTGGCCTCAGCCATCTTTTATGGTGTGGTCTGCTGGGGTGGCAGCATCTCTGCCGGGGACAGGAAGAGACTGAACAGGCTGATCCGCAGGGCCAGCTCTGTTCTAGGATGCCCTCTGGACCCAGTGGAGGTGGTGAGTGACAGGAGAATGGTGGCTAAGCTGTCATCCCTGTTGGACAACATCTCCCACCCCATGCATGAGACTGTGACAGCACTGAGCAGCTCCTTCAGTGGGAGACTGCGGCACCCACGGTGTGGGACGGAGAGATTTCGCAGGTCTTTCCTCCCCACTGCTGTCAGACTCCACAACAAAGACTCCAACTGATCAACACACACATTCACACATGTGCAATAACACTAATGTGCAATAATCTTTTCTGGCATCGTTGTATTTTTACTGAGTTGTATATAGCACTTGTATTCTATTTTTATCTTATTGCATATTTTATTCTATTTTATTCTACTGTATATAGTATTTTATTTTATTCTATTCTGTACAGTTGTGTACTGTATTTATTCTTATTTTATTTTATTCTAATTTTTGCTTCATAACTTTTGCACTGTCCACTTCCTGCTGTGACAAAACAAATTTCCCACGTGTGGGACTAATAAAGGTTATCTTATCTTATCTTATGTCACTTGGATGATGATGAAATGCTTCTCCCACTGAAAACGCTACGTCCAGATGAACAGAATCAACTTTTTGAGATCCTGACTGTCTAATTTAAAATCCACTGTGGTGATGTACGTGAGCAAAAACAAGTCACTGTATATATTCTTATAGACCTGACTTTACATCCAGCTTTAACGTACAAACTACACCCTCCTTACCACAGCTCAGCTGTAGGACACTGATGTCGTTAAAGGTGATCACTCTCTTTGTGGATATGGGCTTCACATTGGAAGGTAAAGAGAGCTGGGCTCTGCTAAACCCTGTAATAAAAAATGAATACTGTGTATTTAATCAAATAATGCTGTAGAAGAGAGCCTGAGATGAATAATAACTAATGATTACATGCAGAGAGGTGTATAAACACACATAACTACATGCTTCACCAGTATCGAGTTAACAGCTAACACTAAAACCTTTACCTGAAGTCAGGAGGAAATACGCTGCTCCCAGCACTGAAAGAGACAAACAGGAACCTCAGTGTTAGACTGTGTGTTGGACACAGCTCATTTATTCATCTTCTGTTTAAATCTATGTTAGCAGAGTTTGGTGTGGCCTTTCATTCATCTCAGAGTATGAAATGAAAATAATCAATAAGGATTTACAGAGTGTGTGTGCTAAAAAAAGCTTTTAAACTATTTATAAATCCCCACATTCATGAAGACTTACACTATTGTGAAAAACACTTTATAAACAACGCATTCAAACTACAATTTTTTGTGTCCTTTTTTATTATTATTATTAAATTGGAAGCATTTGAATCTTTTCAGTAAAATAATCTGTATTCATGATTAAGAGTAAGATAATATAAAGCTGTTTCGAGTAAATGAATACCAAAGAATAAATTTCAGGAGACTTTACAAACTCTCTGTAAAGACTAGAAAGCCTAACTGTCCTGCTGAGATAATACAAACATGTATTTATGATATTAGATTAATCGCTCTATTGAAACATGTCAAAGTTCAGCACATTTTACTTCTTGGCACTGATTTCATTTCTACTGTACATGAAAGATTATGAGTGTGTTGTACTCACACAGTGTGCTGCTGAGTCCGGAGCAGAGCATGGTGTTAGAGCTGGTTTTCAGTGAAGAGCTGAGCTGATGGGGGATCAGAGACCTGGTGTCTTCACACTGTCTGGTTCAGAAATGTTACCTACATGCAAAAGAGGCACGCAGTGGAAAAAGAAGGATGTCTTCCTTATTAGACCCAAACATTCAAATGAGGAAATAAAAATAAAATAAACAAAGATATTACAGGCGTCTCGGACTCTGAACTGTCCCTCTGATGGACTCATTTCTAATCCTGTCCATGCTGCTCTACTCCCACTGAGCATCTGAACATCTTCAGCTCAGCCTCCCGTCTTTGTCTCAGAGCAAACATCACATCTTCCATCTTTAAACCTTCACTTTCACTCTTGCTGCTCTCTTTCTGTCTCAGATCACCCCTGACACTCGTCTCCACCCACTCCACCCTGCCTGCGCTCTCTTCTTCACCTCTCTTGTTGCTTTGGATGGTTGACCCCAAGTATTTAAACTCATCTACCTTCACCAACTCTGCTCTTTCCATGTTCACCTTTCCCATTATTGTTTTTTCTATCCTGTCCTGTCTGGCAGTTTTGCATTCAAGTCAAGTCACACGACACACGCAGGACAATAAAGTA
Organism: Pelmatolapia mariae; assembly: GCF_036321145.2. Lineage (NCBI taxonomy): Eukaryota > Metazoa > Chordata > Actinopteri > Cichliformes > Cichlidae > Pelmatolapia > Pelmatolapia mariae. Next base: position 1,794,862 of record NC_086244.1, on the reverse strand, counting down.
CACCTGTGAATACAGTTGCATGCAAAACATTCTGATTTGAATGAAATATTGTGTCTCACTGGTCAGAGCACACACAGGAGACAGTGTTTGGGACCGTGGTTCAACGGCTGTGATGAAATGGGGAAAAAGATCAGTAAACAGCAGTAACTATGTCCTTAAAAACACAACATGTCATTGTGCAGCAGCTACAGCATCATGCAAAAGGTTTGGAGCACAGACGGAACAGGACCTTCATGAACACCCAAATCATCATCCAGGAAACCTGAGGCTGAAAAAGCCATTACACCTGTGTTTGAGTGTGTTGTTCAAACTCACCACGAAGGACTCGAATATTTCTTTTGTTTTTTTAAAACATCTGAAAAAAGTTAAACGTGTTTCTAAAAAAGTGGCCTTTCTGGGACAAATCCCTCCACCCCGATCATGTAACCATTCACTTCAGTTTTATTTATAGTGCTCCGTATCACAAAAGCAGACACTTGAAGGAAGCTTTACACTGTGAAGTAAAGAACCTACAAAAATACAGAGAAACCCCAACAATCAGACGACCCCCTAAGAACAAGCACTTGGCGACAGTGGGAAGGAAAAACTCCCTTGAAATAGGAAGAAATCTCCAGGCTCAGGGAGGGGCAGACATCTTTAATGAGCTGTTGGGGCTGAGGGGAGGAAGACAGGACAAGGACACGCTGTGGAAGAGAGCCAGAGATTAATAATCATAACTAATAATTAAGTGCAGAGAGGCGTATAAACACACAGTGAGTGAAAAAGCCGGCAGCAGCGCAAATATATGCACGATCACGTCTGTGTTCTTCAGGTCTATCATCACAAGACTGACACACAGATTGAGTGCAGGCAGGAAGCTGTGTAATGTTGTTCACCCTCATTCAGTGGAGTTCACTTCAGTTCTTTCCTAAAGGCTCACCAACGTGAATGTTTTGTCTCCCTGCTTTATCACACCTCAGTTGTCAGTTTGTGTGCTCAGAAACAAACATACTGCTGAGAGACATCGTCAAAGCTGTTGCAGTTATCAAGGATGGCTAATCAAGTTTGTTTTAGTCGGGACAGAAGGCAACATGAAGCATTCAGGAAGGTATGCCTGTTTTAGGATCATGGCTCAGTAACCACAGCACTGAACCATGCTCCTGTTGGCTGATTTCCATGAAGGTGAACTTAAATGATCTTAAATTTCTCATTTTCTGTCTCTTCCTCCTCAGATTAAGCTTCTGGATTCATCACAGGAGGTTCAGACACACAGCCAGTGCTTCTGTGTGGCGGTGCTCTTATGTGCAACCACACGGTGGCGCTGCTCTTCCAAACAGCTCATTACTCACAGCTCAGAGTGCCGGTTGTCCCCGCTGCACACAATGGTATTTTAAATGAAGTGAAAGCTTTGTATTATAAACATATAAACCGTACAGCATCCATAGTAAATGTGTCTTCTGTCAGGCTGTGAAACCAGGATCAACTCCACCTTCTTCACCAAGCTGCTTTGATTATTATCATTCACCTGCTGACTCACAGCGTTTGTCCTACACAGACCGTTCATACCTCAAAACACCCGGCTCGACTGTGTGCTGCATGCTTCCACTCTGATTTTTACAGTTTTCTACCCTTTCTGAATTTTTCCACTTTTTCTGGTGATAAAGTCTCATTGACCAGAAATGATACATTGAATAAGTAAAAAAATAAAAAATAAAGAAAATAAAATAAAGAAAAAATAAGATGAAAATTAAAATGACATTTAAAATAATAAAATTAGCACAAATAGCAAAATAATAATAATAATAATACAATGGTATAAAATCATAATTAGAAACACATTTAAAACAAATGTAATTGTTTTGAACGTAATTAAATTCTTTTCCGGCTGAGGAAAAGGGCACTCCACCCTTTTCCTCAGCCGGAAAAGGGTGGAGTGCCCACTCCGAGTCAGGGACGAGACCCTGCCCCAAGTGGAGGAGTTTCAGTATCTCGGGGTCTTGTTCACGAGTGATGGGAGAAGGGAGCGGGAGATCGACAGATGGATTGGTGCTGCAGCTGGAGTGATTTGGACGCTGTACCGGTCTGTTGCGGTGAAGAAAGAGCTGAGTGTAAAAGTGAAGCTCTCAATTTACCGGTCGATCTACGTCCCTACCATCACCTATGGTCACGAGCTGTGGGTAGTGACCGAAAGAACGAGATCGTGGATACAAGCGGTGGAAATGGGCTTCCTCCGAAGGGTGGCTGGCCTCTCCCTTAGAGATAGGGTGAGAAGTTTGGCCTTTCGGGAGGGGCTCAGAGTAGAGCCGCTGCTCCTCCACATCGAAAGCATCCAGTTGAGGTGGTTCGGGCATCTGACAAGGATGACCCCTGGGCGCCTCCTGCGTGAGGTGTTCCGGGCATGTCCCGCCGGGAGGAGACCCCGGGACAGACCCAGGACACGCTGGAGAGATTATATCTCTCGGCTGGCCTGGGAACGCCTTGGTGTTCCCCCGGATAAGCTGGAGGAGGTGGCTGGGGAGAGGGAGGTCTGGGCTTCTCTGCTTGGGCTGCTGCCCCCGCGACCTGGCCCCGGATAAGCAGAAGAAAATGGATGGATGTATGGACAATATAACAACTGTCATCTTTTGCCCACAGCTGAGACGTTTGGTCAGACCTAGAATCTTTCTTTGTGTGTTACAACTGCATGTTGGTGTACCTATGTCAGGAGCAAGATTTTATAAAAAATATATGATTAGCGGGTAGGCAGGAACTGAGCGGCTGTGGACAGCTGGTTTTTTTCCCATACAAACTTTATTGAACGAACAATGAGTATACAACATATAAACGGCTGTGGACAGCCTGCCTTCAATCAAGTCCTCACTTAATTCCACGTTATTCCGATCGCTAACGCCACGTGCGAAAACTGAAAAATGGACCGAGAAATGTTGATCCGTGTCTTGTGTACTGTTTTAATTCCCGAGGAGCTACAAAACCAGTATCAACGTCGCCGGCATGTTTGGTACCTTAGGCTCATCAGAACCAGTCACATCCAGGTAAAATAATCCACCCTAAACTACACACATTTAGGAATTACTTAGCTATCTTAGCTAGGTAAACCTGCAGTCAGCTGAGACTGAAGAAGTCACTTGGATGAGTAACGAAACGTTTCTCCCACTGAAAACGTGACGTCCAAATGAACAGAATCAACTGTTTTGGAATTACTCATGAAGTTTAACGGATAATGACAATAACTGAATGACAGTCGGTCATTCGCACACATTCACCATATCTGTCATGGTTGGCTGTGTGGCAGGCAGGCAAGCAGGAGTGGTGGATCCAAAATGCAGGACTCAGACACGTACAAGTACAACTTAAAGCGCAGCTTTATTGCTGGGAAAAACCTCTTACTAAACTAAACTCACCAAAAGACAAACAAAAACCCTGGAGAACTAAAACACTGGAACTGAAATACTAAACAAGAGCTGGAGACTAAACACTGGAAACACGGAGGCAAAACACACAGCTAGTGGAGGGTACAACGCGACACTGACACAGAGAAACACAGGGCTTATATACACAGAGTGGTAATCAGGGAATGGGCAACAGGAGGGAGACACAGCTGGGAGAAATTGGACTAACGAGACAGGGGAGCAGTAAAACTGAACACAATGACATCACACAAGACCATGATCCTTCAAAGTAAAACAGGAAACAAAACATACTTTACTAATACACGGACTAGACAGAGAGACAGACTAGACACTGACCAAAACCTACTAAATAATAATCATAATCAAAACAGTATCACTGATTAATCAGAACATAATCATAATCTAGAAAAACACCAAAACATGAGAAACAGAAAGCTGGGTCAAAATGACACAGAACCGTAACAGTACCCCCCCTCCAAGGGCTGGCTCCCGACAGCCTTAACAAAAACAAAACAACAAAACCAGAGCACGAGGCCAGGGCGGGCGGAGGGGGTCCAGGACAGAGGGACAGAAACAACCAAAAGACAAGGAGCAAAAGTCCAGGAACACAGGAAAACCGACAACTAAACTCGAGCTATCATGAGCCCATAAAAAGGTCAGGGGGTCGGCCCGGAGGGCGACGGCACAAGAGTCTGAAACAGTTCAGGGGGCCGGCCGTGCGGAGAGCAGCAGCGGTGCGGCGATTCCGAGGTGCAGAACGTGGCTTGGGCAGCGGCGTGGCAGCTGCAGGACCAGGCGAGGCTGCTGCAGGCGAAGCAGAAGCTGAAGCTGGACCAGGCGAAGCTGAAGGCGAAGACACGGAGGCTGCTGCAGGCGAGGATGAGGCTGAAGATGGTGAGGCTGCTGCAGGCAAAGCTGAAGACTCGGAGGCTGCTGCAGGTGAGGCTGAAGACTCGGAGGCTGCTGCAGGCGAGGATGAAGACTCGGAGGCTGCTGCAGGCGAGGATGAAGACTCGGAGGCTGCTGCAGGCGAGGCTGAAGACTCGGAGGCTGCTGCAGGCGAGGATGAAGACTCGGAGGCTGCTGCAGGCGAGGATGAAGACTCGGAGACTGGACCAGACGAGGATGAAGACTCGGAGACTGGACCAGACGAGGGTGGCACTGCAGGCGATGGCGTGGAAGCTGGAGACGGTGGCGCTGCAGGCGACGGCGTGGAAACAGGAGACGGTGGCGCTGCAGGCGATGGCGTGGAAGCCGCAGGTGGTGGCGCTGCAGGCGACGCAGGCTGGACGGATCCTTCAGGCCTACCAGCAAAGACAGGAGACGAAAGCCGGAGCGGTCCCTCGCAAACAAAGTTTTGCTAACTTTGTTTGCAAAACTCAGTTACTTTTTTGAAGAAGTAACTATATAATTAATTGCCCAACATTGGTCATTATTTACTGTATTTTGCAGACAGAGAGTTACAGGACTCTCTCCCAGACCACAGACTCATAATACAAGTCCGAGCTTTATAAAAAAAAAAAGAAAAGAAAGTTTTGTTTTCAAAATTGGAGTTCAAGTTATTTTTACTTCCAATAGTGTTAACATGCTACACAGGTCATGAACAAGATTTTTTTACATTTTCATTGTAAGTGGGCTAAAGCAGTTAATTAAAAGTAGTCTAACATAAATGTAAATGCTGTAATTTGATTATTTTAATAAACCATGTAACTTGGATGGATTGGATGCTGGCGTGACCACAGTGCACACGTCTGCTGTTGCTCACAGTGGTCCAAGAGACCGCTCAGGGAGTTTGTGTGCTCACTCAGACACAAGACAAATTAGAGGGAACATTGCTACAGGGTGGTCTCAAGAGTGTTTGGGATGCCTCGTTCTACTGTCCACACCATTGTTCACCGCATAACAGAAGAAGTGGTGGCCATTTGCCACCAGGTAATCCACCTCCCAAAGACACCAGAGGACCTGGAGGTAGTGTCCCGTGGGTTTGCAGGGTAGACACGCCACAGAGCCCTTCTGAAAGCGGTGGGTGCAATCGACAGCTGCCACATCTGCATCAAGTGTCCAAGCGGCCCTGATGGTCAGTGCTGTAGAAACAGGAAACTGTTTCCATCTATCATCTTCCAGACAGTTTGTGACTATCAGGGCTGCTTCATCGACATGTACGTGCGCTGGCCTGGGTCTGTGCACGATTCCAGGGTGCTTGAGGGCAAACCAGGGCCAAGTAGCAGCAGTGGGTTTACCACTGACCCCCTCTCCTGACCCTGGATACTTGCAATCCTAAAGGCAGAGGAAATCAAAAATGACAGTTGACAAATGATAACACCACAACAACTCTTAGTGAATATACATTCACTAACTTGTGTCTTCACCACTCATCTTCTTGATAACAACATACTTTGTATTTTGCCTTTAGGTTATCCCACTTTTTTCTTGCCTGCAAGGGGGTGACTTTCCCCTGCAGGCCCATCTTCTCCAGAATTGTCCTGATCACACCTGAAAAATAAGAGAAGACAGAAACCTTGGCAACTATGTTGACCCCTAAATCCAAACGTTTTCACAGCATAACACCAGAGGAATACCGTATGGACATCACAGGTTCTGTACAGCATGAGGGTTAATGAAACTGTACTCATAAATATGATGTGTAAATTGATTTATTCTTGTACCTCCATGCCACAGTGGCAGAATTCTTCACCCCTGTGATGAGGTGATCATTTTCGCCTCGCAATTTAATAAAGAAACTTGTTTGCTCTTTGTTTCCTAAAACATATCACACAACGATTAATTGGACAAATATAAATTAGTTGTATGTAAGTGGCAATGCACGACAAACGGCTGGAGCCACCAGGCTCTTTGTGAGCGATTTCAAATTCATTTTTTATATAAGGTCTCATCTCTTAAGTTGTCCCTTCTCCCTGTTTCATGTCCTCTCCCCATTCCTGAGTGCATTTCAACTTTCCACCAGTTTGAGCCTGTGCCACTTTTGACTCTTAAGCGGCTAATTGATCAAATGAATAACACCAATACTGTGCTTGACATTCTTCCATCTCACATAGCTAAGGACTGTTTTGATGTAATTGGACCTAGTATCCTATCTCTAATGAATTTCTCCTTGCTCTCAGGCTGTGTCCCTTTGGTTTTTAAACATGCTGTAGTCCACCCGATTCTTAAAAAAAGAAACTCTGACTGTTATGACCTTTTGAACTACACACCGATCTCTAAGCTTTCGTTCTTGTCCAAGATCCTGGAGAGACTAGTTCTCTCCCAGCTCCAGGCATACTTGGACACGAACAATATTGCTGAGAAATTTCAATCTGCTTTTAAAGCCATTGCATAGCACTGAAACAGCGTTGGTTAGAGTTCTTAATGATATTCTTGTAATCACTGATACTGGACGCTCTATGGTCCTAGTTTTATTGGACCTCTCTTTGGCTTTAGATGTGGTGGACCATAACATTTTATTATTAAGACTTGAGCACACTGTGGGTATTAGAGGCACTACCCTCGACTGGTTTAAATCATACCTCGCTGACAGGTCCTTTTCGGTTAACTTGGGCACCTTCTCCTCTTCCTCTGCACCGGTCTGCTGCGGTGTACCTCAAGGCTCAGTTTTAGGCCTTATTCTTTTCTCATTTTATTTGCTCCCTCTAGGTGCAGTCTTTGAAAAATACAATATTGCCTTTCACTGTTACGCCAACGGCATACAGATCTATTTTGAACTTACTGACGACCTTGCTGTGTCTCTGCACTACTTTCAAGAATGCATGTGGGAGGTCAAAGAATGGTTCCTGAGTAATTCTCTTGTATTAAATGATAAGAAGGCTGAGATTGTGGTGTTCAACAGTAAAATCACTCGTGCCCGACTCTGTGCTGCCCCGGGTCCCTTTGCTAGCTCTTCCTGTGACTATGTCAGTAACTTAGATGTACTGCTGGATAGCTCGCTCAAACTCGATAAGCAAGTGTCTGCTGTAGTGAGATCTAGCTTCAACCAACTGCGCCTTATCTCTAAGGCTAGGCATTATGTTCCACATGAAGAACTGGAGAAGCTTATTCACGTTTTTTTGACCTCCAGGTTGGATTATTGTAATTCCTTGTACTACGGTCTTCCCTCTTCTCTTCTCCTTAGACTGCAAACAGTCCAAAATGCGGCAGCCCACCTCCTGACTGGTACCAGGAAATTCTGCTCTATTACTCCTGTTCTAGCTGGCTTGCACTGGCTGCCCATAAAGTACCGTATTCAATTTAAAATATTACTCCTTACGTTCAAAACTATTAATAAATTAGCGCCGAGCTATCTTAGTGAACTTCTCAGGCCACATACTCCTGCTAGAACACTTAGATCTGCAACTCAACTACTTCTGACACAACCTAGATCTCGGCTGAAGTCTTGGGGTGACCGTGCGTTTGCTCTGGCTGCCCCGGTACTGTGGAATAACCTCCCTCTTGATATTCGTGACTCTGATTCTATTGCACTGTTTAAATCATGGCTAAAGACCCACTTATTCAATCTTGCCTTTCCTTCTAGTTAACATTTCTGTTATGATTTTATATTATGCACTTTTATGCTCATTTAATTCCTTGTTTGTTCTGTATCTGCTGCTTCTCCTATGTATCAGTGACAGCTATCTGCTTGCATACGTAGTACTTGCTTTGGTCCTATTTCTGTTTCTATTATCTTCCTTTTATTCTCTATGTTACTTGTTAAGCACCTTGGTATACCCTTGGTTTTAGTGTGCTTTATAACTAAAGTTTATTATTATTATTATACTAGTTCACGTGCAGTTTTTATGGAGATTATTTACATTACGAGACAACCATAGGCATATGCCCAAAGCCTAACAACACAACCGCTACAAAGGTTCAGCTTTTGTACGACCAACTTTTGGAGTACTCTTTGAATTCGGACAGCCTTCGTCACGTCGCTGTGACGTCATTGCCTCCAAATACGGCATTTGAAGCATCCTTCCCCTAAATTCGGACACAGCTGTTATTTATCCCCAAGGGGCAATTAAGATAGATGATACCTTGCCGACCATATGTACAATACACAAACATCACATTGGGGAGACAGATCAGGCTAGGTAGCACTAGCTGGTTGACCGCACGAGCAGCGACCCGGAACCAAACAATGGAAAATGCACAACATGAGGAAAGACGAGGAGAAAAAATAACTCCCCCCAGACTGAGCTCCAACAGGAAGATCAGTTTGAGCAAAATAAAAAAACACACATCAGCACATGAATCATCACATCTCACAACATAGAAGACATAAGCTTCGAAGGCGTTTGAAGGGGGTGGGGAGCCAAGATGGTGAATGTTTGGGTTTAGTGCAAACAACTGCATCCAATTTTTACAGTTGGTCTAATGTCCATCAATGGTTACCAATTCTCTCAATTCTCTCAATTCTCTCAATTCCTGTTCTTCTTCTCCAAGATCTTATCCATATTGCGCTCAATAACACAGTCTTACTCACAGCCCTGCCCATCGTCTATCATGTCGGCCAAGCTTGTGGGATTTCAAACAGCTGTAGCCGCTTCTTGTTCTTCAATAAGCCAGGTCCGAGCCAGCTCCAATCAGCCAGAACTCTGTTATCGTGGTTCCGAATTGGTAGATGTCAGTCAATGTCCTCCATCGAGAGTGTCGCCAGACACACGACGTAACCGACCATCGAGTATCCGGCAGCAAACGTCTCTGCAGGACAATCAGGCTCTCCCAAGCCCAGGAGTTGTCAGTTTCGTTAAGGAACCAGTTGATCAAATCCATAATTCTTCTTTTTTAGAAGAATTCTTCTTCGTTTTTAGAGAACAAGTCTGGGAGACTCTCTTAGGGTTAGAGAATAAGCGAGACTATACAAAGGACATGAGAAGCCAAGCAGGAAAGATAAAGGAGAAGGAGAAAAAGACCGCCTCCGTCAAGAGTCAAGAAAGAAAGGCCTAAAGGACTAACTGCATAAAAGACCAGCGCTCTCACTGAGTCCTCACCAACAGAGAAGATTAAAATAATTGTGAAAGGGGCAGAGAAAATTTTTACTATAAAACATATATCCTGGGAGCAGCTCCATAAGAGACTGAGGGGAGATGAGAAGGCAGGAGGACCAGGAGAGAGGACAGTCTGATGTTATACAGTGGATTGCTAGAAGTTTACTAGCAAATGGGCAAGAGTTTAAAGGATTTATTAAGAGTCTTAGAAAGAAACCAGATATTATCTGGCTCAGCCTGAGATTGGATTGGATATTGTAGTTGAAACTTGGACAGAAAATGGAAACATAAAGGTCGTAAATGTTTATAACCCATGTAGAAGACTGTAACTGGAAGTAATGGGAGAACTTGGGGAGTTTAGTCTTGACAATCCACATTGCTGGCAGTGCATCTTTCAACATGTTTGTGGGTCGATTTGAATGCTCCAGATGTAGATGCAGCCACTCAGCCTCTACTGCAGATGTGTCACAAGTTAATCTAGTAGTAGGCTATGGCACGTGGTCACAGGTGGCAGTAGTTGACTGAACTCGACTTGAGAGAGTAAACTGCACGCTTTAGTTGTGAAGCAAAAACACTGAAATCGAAGTAATAACACGTACGAGGGGAACGATAATGAAGACAAGATCAGTTCATTGACCGTTGCTGTCCTGTGAACAGCATCAGCGTGGTCTTAATTGTTTGCTGTTTTCGCGATCGCCTCACGCATGAGAATATCACCAGATAAACTCAAATCAAATCACTTCTATTGTCATATCACATGTGCAGGTACACTGGTACAGTACATGCGAGTGACGTTCTTGTGTGCGAGCTTCACAAGCAACAGAGGTGTGCAAAAATACGATAACATAAGAACAAGCAAAATATAAGAATGGCTAAATCTGAGAATTATATGAATAAATATATGTACAATATAAGACTGTATGCGTATTACTGAATGTGTATACTAAATATATATCTACGTGTGTGTGTGTGTGTGTATATATATATACATATTTTAAAAATTAAATAGAATAAGCAATAAAATAAAATATACAGAGGTTGGCAGTTGGAAATGTGCAAAACAAGTGGAATTTATATACAGTATGGAGTGCATAATGTTGAAGTTCCAGTAGTGAAGGTGAGGTGTCTATGACATGTTCAGCAGTATGATGGCCGGATGGAAAAAGCTGTCTCTCAGTCTGCTGGTTCGGGACCGGATGCTGCAGAACTCACAACATTTTTAAACATTTTGTTGTTCAACAGCCAGTGTCTCAAATGGTACTCTACCTAAACTCTAGATGGTCTGATTAGGAAGCTATTTGTTTCTATGTTTTATGTATATGTAACCCATATCAACTACTCCCTGTCACATGACCCACGTCAGCTGATTTGTGGCCCCTCTCCTGATTGGCTCCTTCCACGTCGCGGCAACTATGAATACGGCCGTGGAGGGATACTTCCGGGTTCGACTCCTGCTGTGGCTGTAAGCTTATGTCGTGTGGAACCGCGTTGGAAAACAAAGCGTTTTTCTCCCCTAAACCCGTCTATAAAATTGTATCACCTCAGCGGTAAGTGTTCTTAACATCTACCAATAACAACCTTTTAGTTGTCAGTAACCAGTCGATTGTTTTCGCGATTAAAAAATGACTTTGTTTGGTGGCGTTCCCACCGCGAGCAGAACTCCGGTTCAAAAACCGCTGTTTTTGAACACTTTTATTTACTTAAGCACTTTAATGGGCTTACTTTGAAACAAAGTGCAATTGAATGATTGTTGTTATGTGTTGCCTTGAATTCGGCTATGCTATCTGTTAGACAGTTGTTTTTCTTTATTGTTGTTTTTGTATTTGTTTGTAGCGAACGCTGCTGGAATGTATAGATTAAGCTACGTAGCCATGATGATTGCTAATTTAACTGTTGTACATTTGTTGATGATAATGATGATGATTCATGATTTGCATTGTTACATAGACTTGCAGAAAAATGTATTTGTTTACCGGTAAACTGAATTGATTTTGATTTACTAATGGACATTTTTCTGGCCTACAGGTCAGGTTTTTTTTTTTTCCCCCTTTTGAATTGATCTTCTTCATATTGAAGTGGCGAGCCGGTAGGACCGTTCTTTGTTTTTTTTCCCCCTCTTTTCCCCCACTTTGCCGTCTTTGGATTACAGACATATTTCCCCACTATGAAGCTGGACCCTAAGGAGGAATTCCTTAAAAAGTGAACTCTAAAAAAAAAAAAGAAACTTTAACAAAGGACCAAAAGGACTCTTAACAAAAAGGACTCTTGCACAGAAAAAATCACATTGATTTATTATTTAATTGTGGGCATTTATTTATGTTGTGTGTTGTATTAATTATTTTGTTCCATTTCCCCTTTCCCCCATTTATTCAATATATTTTTTGGTACAAGATATTACAGTCTTTGGTCTCGTCATTCACACCATCTAGGCTCCATAAAGAACCATTTCTTCTGTGCGTCGGTCATTGCAATAAAACTAGCTCTTAAATAACTTTGCGTTACATATAGCATTGGGATATTTTTTAAATCATAAGGCATCAACATGAAAAATACAATGGGTAGGTATTTATAAAAAGGTATATAATTTAACAGATGCTGACGTGATAGTGTTGGGATTTATTTTAATCTGTAAGGCTAATATCTCATAAATAGCGCCACATATTTGTGTTTTTTTTTTTTTTTTTTTTTTTCTTTACTGCACTTTATCTGTTACTCTGATACCAACAGACACAAGACTAAGACCCTTCATTGGTTCACCACCTTTAACAAGCCTCCTTCAGTGTTGAACTAGTTCCTGAAACACACAACATGCCATTGTACAGCAGCTACAGCATCATGCAAAAGCTTTGGAGCACAGACAGAACAGGACCTTCACAAACACCCAAATCATCATCCAGGAAACCTGAAACTGAAAGATTCATTACACCTGTGTGTTGTTGAAACCTCATTGAGAACTCACTGATGAGAACATCAGCTGTTGTAGTTCCCTGGAAAGACACCAGAAGATTAAATGAGTTGGACTAAAAATGAGGAAAATGTCTTGATCCACAGAAAGCGAGCAGACAACACCTGAGACAGGACTACCTCACACATCCAGACCTTTCAGAGTGTTGGTGAGAAACATCACTACTGAATGTACTTTTTAAAAATTCCTGCACCACCAGGGGGCAGTACCTTACTACTGTATGTGTTGAGCTGTGTTCATCTCTTAACCTTTGGTGGTTAAATACAGATGACATTGATTTATAGCACCTCCTCTTGGTACAAAGTGGTATTACATCCGTAGTTAAGCTGTGTTTAATATTTTTTTTTCTTGATATTGTGAAATGTGCTGTAAAACAAACTGAGGAAGATTAACAGCTTTTTAAAGGTTGCATGAAAACCATCTGCAGGTTAGTGCAAATATGAGGGGGACTCTATTGTGTTTCACTTATTCTTATATTTTGAATGACACGACAAACCCATGAACCATTTTCTGTCACGTGGTACAGTCAGCTCGTGAAGCTTCGAACGTCACCACATACATCATCAACACAAGCTTCCATACGCGCTTCACACAAATCATCCTAATGACGTCATAATTCAATGAGAGAAAAAGTTCCTGTTTTTTCTCTGTAAACTGTAGAAATGTCTGTTCCTTACAGCGACTCAAAAAACATTTTCTGTGAACAGAAACTTTGTTTTATAATTACAGGACAGTCTGGGCAGCGAGCTTCCAGAACTTTCTCTGTAATCACACATGTATTTCTTACAGTTGAAGCTCAGAGTCGTGCTGACAGGTGTCTTTGATTAACTGCAGCAGAATTTCTTCATCATGTAGAAAAACTGAGACGCTGCTGAAACTTCTTTTTCTTATATTAAGATATCTCAGGATTAAAAGGGGAGTTAAACTTGTTGAACTGACACAAAGACGACTTTCACTGGTCGATCAAAGCAGGCTGTATGTGGCCCACCATGTAAGATGACTTTGACATCTCTGATCTAGATGGAGACGATTACTAGAAGCTCCAAGTTTCTAGTTATCAGCTGTTTGTAGAGCTCTGATTGTTGCTGTTTATAGCTAACTGTCATCACAGCAACATTAATCTGTTTATGTCATCCATAAATGTATATTTCCTTATTCTGATATTAAATACTACAATTTCTATCACATTATTCAGACTCTGACTGATTATGATCCCATAACTTTATTTAATCTCACACTGGGAAAATTCACCTGTTACAGCAGCAAAAGAGTCAGAAGGAAAAAGTGAATCAAAAACATGTTAAAGGCTAAAAAATGTCAAATATAGAATGATTTTGACAATCTTAAAGTAATTCATATCATATACAATTTTATTTGTTTACACTGAAATACACTAAAAAATTGTCACAGAGATTTTTTTTTAAAATATCTGCATAAAATACAGTGGCAATGATAAAACAATAAAATAGAGTTTTTTCTGCTCAATCCCAAAAACACAAATGTAAACCTGTTGGCAGAAGTTTCGGTTCAGTCTGATTAATATTTAACTTTCACACAACATAAAAATCTCCTGTTCTGAGGTCATTCACACGTTTATTTTCTGTAGACTGAGCCACTGCAGCAGCCTCCTCTCTGTTCTACTGTGCACGAAGAGTCGCTCTCTCACCTCCAGCTTTCACTCATCCCTTTAAACTCCTGTCTGAGTCTGTCTGCATCCTGAACAGCAGCAGTGTTTCCCCATATGAGCCAGTTTGCCCCCTCAGGTCCTCATGTGGGTCCTTTTAGCATCAACGCTGTGTTATGATTTAATGTTGTCAGTGTTTTGTTTTATGTCATGTTTAAGGATTTGTTCTCGGTTGTATCTCACGTTTAGTTTAGTTCAGGTTCCATGTGTCATTCTGTCTGTCTGTCTCTCAGTGTCGGGTCTGCGTCTTGGTGTAGTGTTCTCGTTTCTTGTTTTATTGTGAAGGTCTGCGTCTCATGTGAGTGTGTTCAGTTTTGCCTCTGTCTCGTCTGGTTGATTATTCCCAGCTGTGTTCCCCACCTGTGTGTAATCTCCCTGTGTTTCTCTGTGTGTATTTAAGTCGCGTCTTCTGTCTTTGTAGTGCTGGTCCATCTGTGTATCCACCATGTTCCACTCGTGTGTCTGGTGTTAGTATTTTAGTTTTGTAAATAGTCTTGTCAAGTAGCAATCGTGTATTTTGTTCAGCTTGTACATATTCTTCACTGCAGCAGCCTAGTAGGCGTGAGAAGCCATTTTTGTTGATTAAGTTTTCTCCTGTTTTTCATTTAGAAAGTTAGGTAAGTGAATTGTCTTTTGTTTGGTTTTCATTTTGTGTAGGAAAGCGTAGGGACCATTAGGGAGTTTTGTTTGTTATTTTTGGCAATGCTCACTGCTGAAGCAAATAAATGGCTGCTTAGCATTTTAGAAGTTACTATTGTTTGGGTTTTTGCTTTGGTGGAGTGAGAGTGGGCCAATTTCTTGTTGCGTTCGTACACGCCTAGACAAAGAACGTAACAGCTGTAATCTACAGGTGACCATGTTTTTGCCTGAACGACCTGCGAGAGGAACTCAAAGAATCAGTGACCTACTAAAAATCACTTGGCTGTGTGGACGTCTCTGGCATGAAAATTAAATGGGGTTGCAAAATCAAAGCCTTTTTTTTTTCCAAACACATATGCAGGTCTTACATGTGGTTAAAATGATTCAAATACAGTAAGCATATGCATTTCATATAAATATTGTCTATAACATAATATATTTTACAATATATTGTTTTTTCGTCATTTGTTTTAGAACATATTTTAAGGGAGTAACTTTGGAAAGCAATGTGTCAGATGCAATAGGTGACTGGAATAAAAGACACAGAAGATTACAAAACTTAACTTATATGCCAGTGTTTATTGAGAGTCTGTTTTCTCCTCCTTGAACACAAATAAAAGGGACGTTAACATCTAACAGTGTTTGTTTTTTGTTAAATAATGCAGAATTTTTATATGTACCAGCTTACAAGAAACTGTTTGTGGGTGAAGAATTAACAGTTGCACAATATGATTAGTGTTGTGGAAGTTTTCCACTTAAATAAAGCCTGCAGATGAGCGGTGAGCGGTAGCCAACATTCTTTAATCCAGACACACAAAGACAGACAACCAAGCTTGATGGAGAGCCTGCATGACGCGGGGCAGGTCAGCAGAGTCTCACTGAGCCTAGCATGGCTCTCAGTTTAAATACCTTCTTCAGGAACAAAAGGCAGTACACAGCTGTTTCACACCTTAAGGTTCACACTCCCTTGCTACCTCCCAGAGTCCTTGAAGAGACAAAAGACTCTTCCTGTGGAGTGGTCTGCTTCCCCCCAACTTCCCTCTTACAGTATGGGTGTCAGACATGTTAAAATCCAGTGGCACCAAGGCATTATACAATAAAATAATGTGATTAGTACATAAGTAAAAGAAATTCCTTTACAATCCCACCCTTTGATTCTTAAATCAAGAATCACATTAATACCAGAATTTCTTTCCTGAAATTCTGTGTGAAGGACCAAAAAGCTCTCCAGAGAGTGATCCGTACAGCAGAACGCTGCTGCAGGATTGCTCTCCCCCCGCTTCAGGACACCTACACCAGGAGATGCCGGACTAGAGCAGCGCAGATACTGAAGGACCCGTCCCATCCTGGCAACAAACTGTTCCAACTTCTACAATCTGGTAGAAGGTTCCGCATCATCCGGGCAAGGACAGAGAGACTCAAGAGGAGCTTCTATCCTCAAGCCATCCGGGCCCTAAACCAACCCCCCCCCCCCCCCCCCCCCCCCCCACACACACACACACACACACACCCGCCCTCTCACATCATCTATAATTGACTGAGACTCTCCTCCAGACACTCAATTCCTTTAACTTTAAATATGTTTATATTGTCCATTCTGTAAAATAGTCAGATGTCTATTCATATTAATGTACAGAATTCACCTGCTTGCTGCTACTACTGCACATTCACCCAATGTATATACTATATATATATATATATATATATATATTTATAATGTTATTCCTCTACCCCCCCCCCTTTTTTGCACATGTTGAGGAGCGTGTCAGGATACATTTCACTGTGTGTTATACTTGTATAACTATGCATGTGACAAATAAAGAACCTTGAACCTGTATATCACATCAACATTATTGTTCACTTAAAGGAGTTTCACACTGTGTATCCTCACTTCACTGTTCTCTCACCACCCTTTGTTCATCTTTAATCCTCCCCACAATCTAAGCTCTCACATGCCAATGGCAACAACAATGATACGGAGGAAAGGTCTTCTCCAGAGTGTCAAAGTGCTTTGCATGGCAAAGTGAAACAGCATTAGGTGGTCATTCGGTCATGGCTCCTGGTGTCTGTGAGATTTACAAAGTTATAATTCCAACGCTGGTCTCCCTCTGTGCTGTCACTTTTGGAGCTTGGCACGCTCTCTCCATCCCTCGATTTCTGTTCCAACGCGGCTGTAGATTTAAGGCAGAGCACGTCGTACACCTTAGTTGTCTTCCTCAATGTCAACCGCGAAACTCTTTCATTTTATTTTAGGATTTTGCTGTTCAAAATCTCCTCGTGACAATCCTTTGGAAGCCCAGTGGTGCAGCCCACTGTCGTTTGTCAGCTGTCCTGCAGATGGTCCCTGCTTCTCACTGGTCCTGTTGAAGCGTTCTCTCCCAGTCATGGACTGTATCTGCGTCAATCCTTCCATATCCCTCATGTCACGGTCTCTGCAATTTAAAAATGAAAGCTTCCACGGAAAACCCTCTTTTGCCCTATGTCAGCTTAGCACAATTAGACATGCACAATAAAGTTGTGCATTGTCACTTAAAAATTCCCAGGGCTTCTCCCCTGGAGTAGTTTCACTCCAGGCCCTGTCTTAAGAAAAGGTAAAACATTAGCCAGTGGTGTGTCCTGCTGTAAATCATGTGATTAGATCATATGATTAACCCTCTGCTGTGGAAAAATAGATGTTAGCGCAGCGCATCTGTATGCACACTTTCTCACAGTGACCTCTGCACTGTAAACAATACAAGGTCATGAATAACACACTGCTGGTAATTTCAAAGACACAGAAAGTGGCAATTAAAAGGTTAAGTCAGCACGGCCCAAAAGCCCCTGCAACCTGTTGCTGTCACCTTTCTGCTCCTGTAAAAAGAAACATACATACATCCACCCTTTTGTCAGGTCAAGGTGGAGGTGCAGTCTTGCATACTGGTGTCAAGTCAGTCAAAGCTTTTGTCAGTCCAGTCAGTCCCCATTTTTTATTTGCTGACAGTAGAACCTTTCGTGACGCAATAAGTTTCTACTGCCAGCAATGACGTCATTTCAAAAAAGAAAAATAATTTAGACTGGATTACCTCGCGGAATCCTTTTTGGCAGGGACTTGTTTTCTGATTGTCCCAAATAAGTGGCTTTCTCCCGAGCCCATTTAAATTTTTGGAGAAGCTCACTTGCGATTGTTCAACATGTTGTGTAGCGCTTTCGATCCCGATCTTGCAGGCCTGCTTGAAAAAGAGAAAACTGCCAAACAAAAATCTCAGTGCACTGTTAAAAATCAAAAAATATGAAGGCCTCTTTTTAGAAGTTGTCTAAGCATACTCTCTCAGAATGATAGATCAAAACAAACTAATTGTCAGGTTTAAAGTGGTACCAAAGAAAATGCAAAGAAAATGCATCAACCAAGTAAATCCCCAAAACTTTCATCCACCAGTCACACCTCACACAACAATATTCTATTAGATAATGAGTTTTGTTTTCTCTCATGTACCCAGACGTGTGTCATGATAAGACCTCCCCCACACATCAGAAACAAGAAACTCAATAATCTTATTAGTCCCCACTCATCTGACCCCCCTGCAGCATTCTGTTCACCCCTGCAATGATTCAGTCATCCTTCCAAAAATAATACTAGTTCACTAGTCTATGTATCACTTCTTAACGTACTAAGTGAACCGGACAAGATGATGGTAACGGCAATGCATGCTTAAAATACTGTTTGATCTTCATGAGCTTCATTGCATGTGTGTATGTGTTAGTAGGATTAATGCATTTTTCTGTTTGTGTAATTTTTGTGTACCTCTCCTCTTTGCGGTGCTCGAGACACTTTTCAATTCTCCACGCAAGGCAGTCCTTTTTTCTTCCCAGTTTCCTAAACCCAAATTTCAGTTCCCACACTAAAACAGCCATGTTCTCCCCTGCTCCTTCCACTGTGGTCTCATCTCATCTCTCCCCCTTGCAGCAGTCCAGTGAGAGTCAGTTGTCTTTCAGCTTTGTCCTGTGTTGTCCACTGTCTCATCTTGCCATTTTGCTCCAAAGGTGGCAAATGTCCAACTCAGGCAGTCTTTTCAAAGTTCCATGTACACACAGTGAAGTTGCAGCTCATTGGAAATGCACATCCATCCATCCAGTCATGATGATGCCATTTTTCTCCTTGCTGCCGCTGTCTTGCACAGCTGTTGCTGCTGGACCTTTTCTTCACTGCTCAGGACACTGCTGTGAGCTCTTGATATCCATCTCGTTGTTCTGGAACTGCATTTCTTGTCTTCAGGGAGAGATTCTTGGAGCTTGTGTTCTCAGGGTGACAAAGACATGGAAGTTAAGCTGTAAAACAATTCAGCCAGAACTTGGCTTGAGTGTTTCTAATGGTGTTGACCTATAATTTTTCCCGACTGCTGAACGTGGAAAATTGATCCGGGTCTGCTCTTCACCTGCAAGTGACACACTGAGACATTTTGATCATTCTTCTCATTGCTTAAAACAACACATCTCCTCTCTTGATTCTGAACTCTCCTTTCTTAAAAACCCAGAGAGATTGTAGTTGTTCTACACTGAAAAACACCAAACCCTCTTCCTATTTTTGCTTATTTTCATCAACAATTCTGCTAAAAAGAAATTTCTTGTGTGTCCACACTAGGGGAGCTGGTGGTCTGCAGTACCACCCTCTCCCGCTAGTTGGAAACAACTTTTACACACATTTCTACACTCCTCTCTTTTTTTTTTTTTTTTTTTGTTCCCCATTTTCAACATTTTGAACCCCATTTTTCTCTGTTTTTTTTTTTCACACACAACAACTTTTCCCACACAACCATTCTCTTTCATCTCACAACATACTTTTACCCACAGTTCTTAACATACAGTCACACATTGAGTTTTGTCTCTGGCCGCCTGGTGGAAGGCCTGCCGCTTTACTGTTCACCTGTTGAGAAAGAAAAAAGAAAACAAGCAGAAGAAAACGAGAGTAATAGAATAAACAACATCACAATGATATATGGGAATATGACAGTAAATACTAAATATTAAACATTATTGTGCAGCACGTAGGATCGACAGCGCACAGTGTGCTTTGAGGTAGGAGCCAAAAAGGGTGTAGTTTGTGTGTGTGATCACCCGTGTGTACACCTGTGAGCATGAACGCGCTTGTTTTTAAAAGGTTCCTTCATGTAATGATCTGTGTAATGGAGACCAGGGGTTCCATTACCTGGTTGGTATTGTTAGTAATTGATTGATGGGTTGGGAATTTAAATTAGTATAATAAAGGAAAAACACATTAGTTCTTATGAACTTTTTTATTAGGTTATTTGACATACAATTAAATTGACAGCTTGTAACAGTGATGAGACAGTGGGACTGGCCATCCTACCTGTGTCAAAGAAGAGCCAAAGTTAGAGCTGCTTACAGTTAATCATTTGTCAATAACCTAAATCTATGCGAAATGTGAACTTGTAAAGGTACTTACCTGTCTGGGTTGCTTCTTGCAGGATGTGGAGCAAAAGATTGGAAGTGGCTCAATCACCTGTTTAAGAGCTCTTGGAGCAAACCAGTGTGCCAGGTTAGGGAGTATGTTTAAAGTGGGTTTTAATTTATATAGTAATGGGAGTAGCTTATATAATTGGTTTGTTCATAGTAAGTGTTGGAAATATGTATATGTTTGTGATGTGCTTAAATGTTATTGTATGTTTGTGTGTGTGGAGGGTTATGTTTTCATTTTGATTAGTTTAACCCCCACACTTGGGCTATTCCCGAATGCTCACCTGAAAAGGTAGAGTATAAAAGGAAGCCATTTTGTTTAGTTGAGGTTAGTGTGTTTTGTGCTGTCGTCATGCTCCTTCTTTAATAAAGTGGATGTATTTTACTCCAGTCTCGCATCATATTATTGGACAGAACCTATGACCGCCGGCCAAACTGACAAGTGGTGTAAGGAGTGCTGCCTCTAATGAATGAGGTAAATATGATGACGAGAAGTGGAAAGAAGAACGACTGTAATGAAATGGCAGAGGATGGTGAAGGTGCTACAGCCGATCCAGTGGCTAAAGCAGGAGCTAAACCTGGCGATAGACTGGATGAACTGACAGCTCTGGTGAAATCATTGATGCAGTCTCAAGCAACAAGAGACCAGAGAATGGACAAAGAATCAGCCCGATGTAATATTTAAAGAAATTAGGTCACTGCTGAACTGTATATAACCATCATCCTTAACATTACATTAATTATCATTTCATCAAAGTGTTTATTGAAGCTGCTGGCATTATGTTATAAGTTATATTATAGGGGTTATCATAATCAAATATTAACATGTTTATTACAGGTGCAGTTATAACTACTTTAAAATGATTGAGTTAATATATATATATCATAACTCAGAGCCTGAGTATATGGTTACAGTAAAATAGTAGCTGAGCAAAGGCCTGAATGTATTCAGCTTCTTGTGGTATTTGAGTTTGCTTAGTTACAGGTGACGAAAGGATATCCAGTCCATGGGGACCTCAAAGGCCTGAGATCTTCACCATATTTGGATGGATGGGGAACTTCTGTGTCTGCAGTTATCTCTTAAAATACATGAATGTTCTGTACATGCAAATTATGTGATTGTAAACGCAAGAGGGGGCGTCATAATACTCTGATGCTATAAAAGCAATCTGAAGTATAATTTTGGTGAAGACCCTTGCTGATGTATGCAGTGATTGTCTTCCCGCGCGTGAACTTCAATAAAGATTGCTTTGACCCAAACCTTCTGGACTGTCTTGGTTTTGTACTCTCCACCAATTTCGAACCTTTAACATTTGGTGCATTGGCCGGTATTGGTTAAGGAGAGAGTGGCGTTGTGGACGTCCAAGGGGGTCGCACAATCAGGAGGCAGTGATCGATCTGAGTGGACAAAGGGCAGCCCATCTCAAAAGGTAGGCACAACCTGTTGAAATATTCCGAAGTGTGCCGAATTGGATGATTGAAATTGATGTCTACTCATTAGATTACTGGTGACTGTTGTGTTGTTATGATCTGATATTTTGTAGTTTATACATGGAAATAGGAAAAGGATAAGTTACAGTAGTTGGACTACTGAATATGAATAAGTAAAAAGTAACGGAAACAGGAAAAGGATAAGTTACAGTAGTTGGACTACTGAATTTAGGATATAGGTAATTTGAAAACTGTGTATGGTAATACAGTCAGGATTGAATATACAGCTGGGCTGGGACATCAAGAAAGTCGGTTGAGGTGGTTTCATAAGATGTCTTTAAAAAATATAAGTAAATTTCTGTAGAACGGAACATTGGGAATGTTCTAAGAAGTGCATTGCTCAGAGGTAACGCTTGCCAAGGTCAAGGACGCTTAGATCTTGTCCTCTTTTGAGGGATAGTCAGTTGGTCACTGTGGAGCCTGGGGCACTCCTGAATAACTAGTGGTTGGACCACTTTACCGTCTGGGACGGTATTTTGCACTTTTTTGGTCGATAGAAACCGGGTTTCGGGCGTGTAACGTTACAATTATAACTTCGGGGAAGTATAGTTGGTTGCCGCTTTTAAATTGTCTTAGAGTATTAGTTATCTGACCACGGCCCGGGGCCGAGACTGGTTTTAATTGATTACAAAAAACTCAGGGAGTTTATCGGTTGGACCGTTAAGGTTAAATTTTTCTAAATTCGGTAGGTTGTTCGCTTTAAGGCCTTGTACATATTTGTATATTTTATAAGACGTCTCTGTGTTATAATTTGTTGTTATAATCTTTATGTTTGTGCATATTTTCTGTCTGCCAAGGGCATGGTAGCAAGTTGGTTATTTTTACACTGTGTGTGTTTGTGTCTATGCAAAGTAGGTGCATAGAGGATGAGGAAGTTTATAGAGACTGCTAGACATTGCTGATGGCTGTATTTAAGACGCTGGTTTTGTTTATGACAATATTGTAAGTAAAGTTTTATTTCTTGCCATGACTGTATGACTTTTGCGGGGTTTTGAGATAGGATACATAAACTGTTGATTCTTAGGACCGTTATTTGGGTTCTGAGAACTGAAATTGAATTTGAGATAATTTAATCAAACTAAGATGTTTTAGGATTTTTAGATGGGTTTTGTTTCAGTTTGAGATAATATACACAGTTACATTTGGTGTTTATCAGGTACTGTGGTTGACTTTGAGTGATACATATAGGTGTAAGTCGTTTGATGTTTGTTGGGTTAAGGAGGACTTTAGAAGATTGTAAGTGGTTTTTCGGTTAGTCAGATAATATATAAATAGTTAGATTTGACAGACTTGTTTACAGTTTGGCTTTATGTTAATATAGGTTGCAGCGGGCACAGAGGAAACACAGCACAACATCTTAAGGGTTTAAAATAATAATAAATAAATGAATGAAGTTTTTTAAGGGTTCTTGTGTGTGTTTTTAGGGATAGTTTTTTGTGGGTTTTTAGGGGGAGTGTGTGGTTGTGTGTGTCAAACGGGAGGTCTGAATACAGCTAGTGAGCTGGTGACAGACGCTGTAACATGAAAACAGAGGAATTAGAGACTAGAATGTCCTAGAAAGCAATAAAATGCAAATTAAGAAGCTGTGAACTGCTTAAACCACAGTTGGTTTCACAAGCACTGCTGCAAACATTGTTGAATGCGTGTGTTTAAGACGCCATTTATGTTTATTAGAGGGTTATAAATAAAGTTTTGAGTGCTGTAGTGGATGTATAGTAATTGACTGAGTTTTGAGTTATATATATATATATATGGAGTGCATTGTATATAGTTAAGACTAACATATTACTTTCAGTAGTAACCTCTCTTCAGAAATAAAGGCTGTGGTGTTTTATTTTTCCAGTTATGCGTGTGCTGTGAGAAGGATTAGAGGTTTAAATTGTTATTATTTGATTTGCTCTTTTTGAGTTTGAAAACAATGCCTGTAAAATACCATTAGGAAAGCGTATTTTGAGTGATTTTAACTGTGTGAATGCTGTCAGTATTTGAGTTGAGTGACTCTGTGTGATTTGTACCAAATAGTAAATAAGTAATAATAACACTAGGGAGGTTTATAGTAGAATGAGTGAAAAGTGGGAGGTTGAGAGAAAAGGCAGTGTGTATGAGACGATTATGAGAGTATTGGGTGAATGATGTCACAAAAACTGACAAATGCAAAAAACTTGGAATATTTAAAAGGGTGTGCATGAAATAAGGGTGTATTGTTTTTAGACCAAGACTTAGTAAAACTAAAGAGGGTTTGTAGACTGTAAATATGAAAAAACAAGGGTTTGATTAATTTGTAGAAACAGGAAAGAGAAACAGGAAATACTGTGCTGCTGTGTGTGTGAGAAGAAGGTGTGTGTGTGACTGATGATGTCAGGGGGGCACCCAGAGAAATAGACAGACCTTAAATTCTAAGAAGATTAAGCGAATGCATGTTTTAAGAAAAGTAATAAAGTAATAAAATTATATTAATTACAGGTTTTAGAAAAGAGACAGACCGAGAGAAATAAATACATGAACTAACAATTACATTAATGAAGTGAAAACGCACGTACACAAACTGTTACATGTGAAATTATTGTTGGAAAGTTTAATACACACATGAAATAAAGAAAGCAGTTTACACTCCTTTAATTTCCAGAACCAGTGTGTCCCCCAGACCTGATAACACCCTTGCCCAGTTGGCCCCTGTATCAGGCGAGCATGGAAGGCTGGACAGCCCATGACGGGTAAGATCCCACCTCGAAACCCTGGGACGACCTAAGGCAAGGCGCAGTCACGATTGCTTGAACCTAAGTCCCGGAGTGACCTTGGAGTCACTGGAGGAGACGGGACTTCAATGGGTAAAGCTGCTGGGTATAGGCGAAGGGGAAATGCCACTAACAATGACCAGTGATGAGCCAGAGAGAGAAAACACACCCTGTCAAAAGGAGTCTGAAACACTGCAAAAGAAACATTTACGAGATCACAAAGATCACGAATAAACATTTATAAAAATTACACATACTAACAGAAAATGCACTAACCCTACAGAGATAAGCTCATGAAGAGTAATGCATAGATAGTGATTAAAACCTGCCTAAGAACACAAACATATGTAATTAAATGAGCTTGCTAATTTCATGAGTGTTAAAATAGTGTGAATGTTGAAGAAAATACACTTAAAACACACTTGGATAAAATAGAGTTGTGGAATAACTCAAACGAAGCTGTATGACAAGGGAGTGAGTTATGGAAAAAACAAAAACAAAAGAGAAGTGATTAAAGTAGTTTAAGAAGGGTGACTTAGGAGCGTTGTTGCACTGATTGATAAAAACAAGTGATTAGTATAGAAAGAAAATGAAAATAATTGAATAATGTGATAAGGTTTAAACATGTATTTATCTTGTGACTGAGTATGAAAATTAGTTGGAGAACTAATGTGAGTGATGACAGAGGAGCTTGCTGTGTGTGTGATTGAGGCCTTGAGGAAAGGAAGCAAAGTAGACAGTTGAGAGGTGGAAATTTGATTAAGAGGTTTATAAATTAGTGTTGACACATTGCTATAACGTGCTTATATGTTAGGTTGAATGTGAGTTTGGTAAAGTGCTTAAAGGGGGATGTTGTGTACAAAACGGTGTAGCTTTTTAGGTTTTGGGTGTGTTCTATGGCTGAAATTTAAGATTGTTGAAGATTTTTGAGGTTGTTGTTTTATTTTTAAAGAGGGAGTTTTAATAAACATGGATTTAAGGGGTTTTGTAACAGTGCACTTATAAAGAAAAAACCTGTCAGGTGATTTTGTTTGTACTTTGATGAGCTAATACTCAGCTCTCTTTTTTCTCATTTTTGTTCTAAGCAGGCCTGCAAAAGACAACAATGAATAACGGCGTCGACAATAGTCTCAGGAAAATAAAAAGTAAGGTGACCTTTCCGAATTACAATGGGTCAGATTGTGGGTCCCTGTCTAAGAGGATTGCAGCGAGCCAATCCAGTCCAAAAGTATAAAGAACTATTTTCTTAAGAAACGAGTAAAAAGAAAATAAATGATTATATAAATAAAATGAGTTTGCTGAAGGTGGTAAATCTGAATATTTGTGCGGAAGTCAACCAATACCCGATGTTAATGCGTGTGAGTGAATGTGTGGGTGAATGGACGGACCAGGCAGACCATAGGTTGG
Source organism: Pelmatolapia mariae (assembly GCF_036321145.2). Classification (NCBI taxonomy): domain Eukaryota; kingdom Metazoa; phylum Chordata; class Actinopteri; order Cichliformes; family Cichlidae; genus Pelmatolapia; species Pelmatolapia mariae. The sequence continues at coordinate 1,769,123 of NC_086244.1, read as the reverse complement.
ACCGACTGGACACTGACAAAAGACTGGACTAAGGTTGGACACATGACTGATAACTGTTATGTTTTAAGTTTTGTTTTATAACACAGGTTGGATCATAAGTGGAGAAAGTGAGTATAAAAGGTGATGTTCTGGTTAACACACAGGCTTTTGTTTATAGGACGTTTCAAGGATGCAGGCTGTGGATGGAGCCAAGAAGGGATTTTGACATGATGATTAATTTGATTTCATTCCTTAAACACAGGTTTGAAGGCCCGGAGCAACTATACCTAATATGATATGATTAACTTTTCTTTTAATTCCCTAACCTGAGTGAAGGATTTTGAGTTTGTAACACATGAGATGTGTCACAAAAAGGGGGGTCTTAATATATGCGATTAGCTACATGAAATGTGCTCTTTTAGGGTTACTAAGCAAATGTCTACGTGACCTTTACCTAATAACCTTTGTGATGATAAACTTGTTTACCGACCTGCTCTCTTGTAGAACATACAGACTTAGAAAAGGGGAACTTCAGCTCTGAGTTTTGAGAATAACTCTGTTAAGTTGACAGGAAACATGTCGGAATAGCCATATAGGGCAAATGTGTTAGAGCTTGTAATTAAATGTGGGACTTGAAAAGAGGAAGCAAATTTGGTACAGGACGTACTTGAGAGGATCAGATGAGAGAAGGAGAAGGTCAGGAATAGTTTAAAGTAAGATTGAGAAATTAAATGGGGTAAAAGGGGGTGTAGCTTCAGGGCAGTTCACAGCCCGGCGTAAACGCAAGGTGCTGTCACAGCTTAAGTTATTTGGTTGATTTATTTTATGACAAAATAATAAGGAAATATTAAAATATACAACACGTTGAGAAGATCTCTTATGTTATATTTTAGTGTTTAACATGGAAGATGCCTCTCTGGAGCTTCTCTCCTGATGCTACCCCACCAAAAGACGCTTATCCATAGAGACTATGTCAGCTCCCAAACAGAAAACAACAAACCAAGACTAGCAATAAACAATCTAAACATAAATAATAACAAATAAAGAACAATACAGAATAAAAATTTGAACCAAAGAATAAAATAGTGAAATGTGGATTATTAAATATTAAGTATTTCTCTTCAAAAGTCTCTGTTAGCTGACGCCAAGCGGTCGCAGCAGATGGCTGCCCGTACCTGAGCATGGTTCTGCTGGAGGTTTCTTCCTGTTAAAAGGGAGTTTTTCCTTCACACTGTTGCCAAAGTGCTTGCTCAATAGGGGGTCACAAGATTGGTGGGTTTTTCTCTGTATATATGAAGCACCTTGAAGCAATTTTTGTTGTGATTTGGCGCTATATAAATAAAATTAAATGGGAATGTATTGAAGTAAACTTAAATGTCATAAACTAGGAATTAGTTCATTTCTCAGGGGAGAAATGAAAAAACGGGGACTGGTGTTAGGAATAAAAGCTATATTTTTAATATGAACCTGCCCATTATCTTGTTTTATGTACTTTAATAATGAAGGCTGGCTTGTAGAGCAAGGCCACCTTTTACTCACAAACAAGTGCTCAGCCAGGCTGAAAAACAGGAAGTTTTAGTGCACAAGGCATATTAATAAATATAGACACAAAAAGAGGAACTCCCCATATAAACAACATTCAAATGAGTGAAGTATAAAGTACCGAAATAACACTATATAAGTCACAGCTGATGATTCTAATGTTAGAGAGCTCTTGCAACTGGCGTCTGAGCTGTGCAGAGGTCGCTTTTAAGACAGGTACTTATGTAGGTTAACATAAGGTGGAGTCCAACAGAAGCAAGGCACAGCATGCAGCAGGGGTTGCCAAAATAATATAGGAAACAGCACATGTAGGGAGAGAATACTCACTAAAAGTTCTGACTAACATAGTGTGGTGGCTTATGTGAACTTGCAGGCGTTCACTATGACATCATTAGCACAACAGAGACTGAGTAAAGTTTTAGATGCTCTAAATCTGACACTTACTCATGAAGAAATCAATATGGCAGATTTAATGGGATTAGGAGGACCTAATTATTGTACTAAGACAGCAGAACTTGAAGGGAGAGCCAGGGAAGATTTAAAAGCAGGACCTGTTGGGATTGGGGATTTAGAGATTCTTTTATTGCTATGATATAATGTGCCTTATGATGACTGCATTAATAACAGGTTGTACAGTATAATTTTAATAATATTGAATATGTTTGTCATAACAGTGATGTCTCTATTTACAGGTTGAGTTTATTTCATACACAAAGCATAACTGTGCTTGTTTAGAGTTGATGTTCCGTCCAAAGGGTTTTAAGCTTCACGGGTGAGAGTGTCCAGGTGATACATGTTGAGGGAAGATGAGAACATAGCAGGTTAATTGCATGCACGCTTACAAACACACATGATTTAAATATAGGCCAGGCCGAAGGCCTGGACTTTATGTAGCTTTTAAATTTACAGCTCCTAACTTGCAGGAATGGCGTGGAGTGTAATGAATGAATGCAAAACATGCTTACAGACACAAACATGAAATGGATTTATTTTACAGGGTAAAGGTGGAACACAGGTTGCTTTGTTTCTGCTTAGCAACTGCTGAGGTAAAAGGTGTTAAAGATAAATATGCAATAAGTGAACAGGAAATGTGTGAGGGTGAGCCGGGTGAAACAAAATGTTGTAGAAACTTGTCTAACTAGTATTAACAGTAACTTTTGCATGTTATGTATATGCTTGAAGCAAAAAGAGGCGTAAATGATGATAGAAAATTTTGAAGTGTGTTTTCTAGCGGACATTTAGGCTGACATAGGGCTGGTGTATATTTTACCCGGGGTGTTTTTAAATAGAACTAAAAGCGTTGCTCACACACATAAAGAGTATTGAGATTAGGTAAAGTTAATATAATGGATAGAGCCCAGAACATGATATTGTCATCCAACTTTGAATAATTAAAGGAACATTAGATGAACAAAGTAGGTTAGTGAGGTGTAGCAGAGAAAGGTTGTTTGTTTTTTATCCCTTACAAGAGAAGATTTCCACTAGAGAGGGACCCAGAAAAGGAGCAGAGACCACTTAAGCATGAAGTGTTTTCAAGTGGGAGCTGGTGTTTTATTACTGGACCACCTAGAGGACATGAGGTGGTTTTCTGATTTGCTGAGTCAGAGGACGGCTAGAGAGGGTCAGAGCGAAGGAAGTGGACCTGGGAATGGTGGTTTCGGGGCCCATGATGCCATTAATGGATGTAGAGGTGACAGAGTGGGTCGAGGAGTGACCCAAGGAAATGGTGTGGTGATGTCTCTGGAGAGACATCAAGAGAGGGAATTGTAATATTTAAAGAAATTAGGTCACTGCTGAACTGTATATAACCATCATCCTTAACATTACATTAATTATCATTTCATCAAAGTGTTTATTGAAGCTGCTGGCATTATGTTATAAGTTATATTATAGGGGTTATCATAATCAAATATTAACATGTTTATTACAGGTGCGGTTATAACTACTTTAAAATGATTGAGTTAATATATATATATCATAACTCAGAGCCTGAGTATATGGTTACAGTAAAATAGTAGCTGAGCAAAGGCCTGAATGTATTCAGCTTCTTGTGGTATTTGAGTTTGCTTAGTTACAGGTGACGAAAGGATATCCAGTCCATGGGGACCTCAAAGGCCTGAGATCTTCACCATATTTGGATGGATGGGGAACTTCTGTGTCTGCAGTTATCTCTTAAAATACATGAATGTTCTGTACATGCAAATTATGTGATTGTAAACGCAAGAGGGGGCGTCATAATACTCTGATGCTATAAAAGCAATCTGAAGTATAATTTTGGTGAAGACCCTTGCTGATGTATGCAGTGATTGTCTTCCCGCGCGTGAACTTCAATAAAGATTGCTTTGACCCAAACCTTCTGGACTGTCTTGGTTTTGTACTCTCCACCAATTTCGAACCCTTAACACCGACAAGAACAAAGATGGAAAAGTATGCAACACCAGTTTTAGCAAATTCAAGTTCAAGTAAAAGAAATGACAGAACAGCAGCAGGAACAAGAGGATAACCAAATCGAGGAGGGAGGTGAACCTGATGAGGGGCCTAGTCTGACTGGTCAGCAGATGTGGTCTCTGCCAAGACAGGAACCATTTCACCAGAGAGATCCCAAGTTGTTGCCACTCACTCCTGATGATGATATTGAGCATTTTCTCACTACTTTTGAGAGAATGGCTCAAGTCTGCCGTTGGCCTAGAGAAGAATGGGCTGTTCGACTCGTACCTCTGCTCACAGGTAAAGCACGTAGTGCTTATGTGCTAATGGACATTGCTGATTCGGAAGTCTATGATAAAGTAAAAGACGCCATTCTTGCTAAATATGAAATAACTGCTGACACATACAGAAGAAGGTTTCGAGCCCTGGATATTCACCCTGGTGAAACTCCAAGAGAACTTTATGTGCGATTAAAAGACACGTTTTACAAATGGGCGAAACCTGAAAAATCTACAGTGAAAGACATTTCTGAACTGATGATCTTGGAGCAGTTTCTGAGGATGGTCCACCCAGATCTGGAGGTGTGGATCAGGGAACGTGGCCCCAAATCTGCAGAGGAGGCTTCACAGCTAGCGGAAATCTTCATCTCTGCCAGAACAGGTTCGAGAGGAATCACCTTTGGCCGGGACAGCTTCGTGACTGGACAAAGTAAGTCTGATGGGGGTGTAAGGAGTGGTGGTATAGGCCAGAGTAGAAGTTATCCTGCAAGCAGACATTTTGTTTCTGGTAAAAGTAACACTAAAAAGTCACATTCAGGTTCAAAATCAGATGTTAGATGTTATCACTGTAACCAGATAGGCCACACTCAGTATACCTGCCCAGCAACAACACAAAGTAGGCCATCCCTTTTGTGCTCAGCCCCCAGACCCACATTGCCAGGTCCGGATCATGAAGCAGTAAGAACAGCACCTGTGCTTGTTAATGGTCAGCGTGAAGAAGCACTCTTAGATACAGGGAGCTTTCAGTCAGTGGTTCTGGCTAGTCTAGTACCAAGAGAGCTATGGAGTGACACAAGGACTAAAATAAGCTGTGTGCATGGTGATGAGAAGGATTATCCCAGGGCTGAGGTGTATTTGACTGTAGGTGGCCAAACATTTCTCCTGCCAGTGGCTTTAGCACCCAGACTACCATATGCAGTGATATTGGGCTTAGATATACCTACACTGCTAGATTTGGTGTCTAATGAAGTTCCGGGACATTTGCATACAGTTCATGTAGATCAGGACCACAACTTACAGAAGCAAGACATTATCCTGCAGGCACAGCCAGAAAGTGCAATCCCCAGTTTGATCATCACAAGAGCTCAGAGTGCAAATGACCCGTTGAAAGAGCTACCTTTCTATGATGAAGAATTAGAAGTAAGCCCAGCGAAACCATCTAAATCTCGAGCGCAAAGACGAAGAGACAAATTTAGGGGTTCATCCAGGTTAGAGGGTGTAGATCAAAGCCCCAACCTTCCTCTGGAACTTGATATCCCACCAGATATCTCTTCACTTCAGCGGGCAGATCCATCATTAAAATCCTGGTTTGATAAGGTGTCTGAGGTTGATGGACAGGTGCAAGGGAAAGTAGATGTGTTGGCAGATGCAACCTATGTGCTGAGAAATGGTGTCCTTTATGAGTGTAAAGGCAAGACTGAAGCCATAGCATTACCACAGGCACTAAGACACAAAGTCATGGAACTTGGTCATTCTGTACCTTGGGCAGGCCATCTTGGTTTTCACAAATCTCTACATAGGATTGCAAGCCGTTTTGTGTGGCCTGGCATGTACACTGAACTACAGCAGTTTTGTAAGTCGTGTCAGATATGTCAGCTCACCCTAAATAAAGGAGTGGCCCGTGCCCATCTTCAGCCATTGCCTGTCATAGAAACACCTTTTGAGAGAATAGGAATGGATGTAGTGGGGCCCCTTGAGAGAAGTTCATCAGGTAATCGTTACATCTTGGTCATTTGTGATTATGCCACTCGTTATCCTGAAGCTTTCCCCCTAAGATCAGTGAAAGCGAGACAGGTTGCCAATTGTCTCCTACAGTTGTTTTCTAGAGTTGGTATAGCTAAAGAGGTTCTGACAGACTGTGGCACAAATTTCCAGTCTAAATTTCTACAGCAGGTATATAGATTACTTGGCATAAAAGGTATTAAAACCACCCCTTACCACCCCCAGTCAGATGGACTGGTGGAGCGTTTTAACCAGACACTAAAGAACATGCTGCGCAAATTTGTAACAGAGACTGGCTCAGATTGGGATCAGTGGCTGTCTTATTTGTTGTTTGCCTATCGTGAAGTGCCACAGGCCTCTACAGGATGTTCACCATTTGAACTGCTTTATGGCCGTCAGGTGAGAGGTCCACTCGACCTGCTGAAAGAACAATGGGAGAATCCAGAGCCTGATGGAGATAATGTAATAGCTTATGTGCTGAAAATGAGAGAGAGACTAGAACAAATGTCAATGCTGGCACAGCAAAACATGAAAATGGCTCAAAACAAGCAGAAAACCTGGTATGATAAGAAGGCCAGGGAAAGGACGTTTCAACCAGGACAGCAGGTGTTGCTATTGCTTCCTACGACAGACAGCAAACTGCTAGCCAGGTGGCAAGGCCCCTACAAAATTACAAAACGTCTCAGCAATGTTAACTATGAGCTGTACATGCCTGACAGGAGGAAGAAACATCAGGTCTTCCATATTAACCTGTTAAAAGAATTCACGCAGCAGCAGCAGCCCACCACGCAGCAGCCCACCACGCAGCAGCCCACCACGCAGCAGCAGCAGCAGCAGCAGCCCACCACGCAGCAGCAGCAGCAGCCCACCACGCAGCAGCAGCAGCAGCCCACCACGCAGCAGCAGCAACTACCAACGCAGTCCATGCAGCAGGTAAATCAGCATTGTCTTGTTCGAGTAGTCAAGGACGAAGAAGAGGGAGAACAGTTTTTTCCAACGGGCAAATCAGGGCCAAGTTTAGTGTCACTGACTCATCTTAAGCCCTCCCAGCAAGGAGATCTAAGGCCTCTCCTTGATCCAAGTTTGTTCCAAGAAAAACCTGGTTTTACAAAACTGGTACAACATAAAGTCCACCTGAGGGATAATGCTCCACCCCGTAGAAAATTCTATAGGATTCCTGAACGCCTGGTGCCACAGCTGAAGAAAGAAATCGACCTAATGTTGTCACTCGGGATAATTGAAACATCAGCGAGTGAATGGTGCAGCCCAATTGTTCTGGTCCCGAAAAAGGATGGAACATTGAGGTTTTGCATTGACTTGAGATATCTCAACTCTGTCTCAAAGTTTGACCCCTATCCAATCCCTCGCATTGATGAGCTCTTGGAGAGGGTGGAGAGAAGCAAGTTCATTACCACTCTTGACCTAAGCAAGGGCTACTGGCAGGTGGCCCTTGCTCCAGAGGCACAGGAACTGACAGCCTTCAAAACCCCGTTTGGGCTGTTTCAGTTCAGGGTGATGCCGTTTGGTCTCCAAGGTGCGCCAGCAACGTTTCAGCGGTTGATGGACCAGGTCTTGAGGGATGTGTCAGACTTTGCTGCAGCATACCTAGATGATGTTGTGATATTTAGTCAGACCTGGGAGCAGCATGTGGCTCACCTGCGACGTGTTCTGAAGCTGATCAAATCTGCTGGTCTTACTATCAATCCTCACAAGTGTAAGATTGCACAGAGGCAGGTGGAGTACCTTGGATATGTGGTTGGACATGGACAGGTGAAGCCTCAGGTGGGGAAAATGGAGGCAATCCATGCATATCCAGTCCCTACAACAAAAAAGAAAGTGCGGGCCTTTATAGGCTTAGTGGGCTGGTACAGTAAATTCATCCCCCACTTTGCAGAGAGGGCAGCACCTCTCACGGATTTGACAAAAGCGTCGGCACCGAATAAGGTCAAGTGGACAAAAGACTGTGACAGAGCTTTCATTGACCTTAAGTCAGCCATCACAAGTGATTCTGTTCTACACAGCCCGGATTTCACTCAGCCTTTCACACTGCAGACAGATGCTTCTGGAGTAGGCATAGGAGCCGTGCTGCTGCAGGAGGTGGAGGGAGTGAGGCGCCCAGTGGTTTTCCTCAGCAGAAAGCTTCAGGACAGGGAGTCTAGATACTCCACTGTGGAAAAGGAGTGTCTTGCTATGAAGTGGGCAGTGGAGTCACTGAGGTACTATCTTCTAGGCAGACATTTTACCCTGGAGACGGACCACCGTGCCGTTCAGTGGCTGCACAAGATGAAGGAGACCAACATGCGTGTTGCAAGATGGTATCTGTCATTGCAACCTTATGATTTCACAGTGCGTTATCGTCCAGGGAAATCTAACTGTGTTGCAGACTGTCTTTCACGTATGTATGAAGATTGAAGTACAGTGGTCTAAGGAGAAGGGGGAGGAAATGTAATGGAGACCAGGGGTTCCATTACCTGGTTGGTATTGTTAGTAATTGATTGATGGGTTGGGAATTTAAATTAGTATAATAAAGGAAAAACACATTAGTTCTTATGAATTTTTTTATTAGGTTATTTGACATACAATTAAATTGACAGCTTGTAACAGTGATGAGACAGTGGGACTGGCCATCCTACCTGTGTCAAAGAAGAGCCAAAGTTAGAGCTGCTTACAGTTAATCATTTGTCAATAACCTAAATCTATGCGAAATGTGAACTTGTAAAGGTACTTACCTGTCTGGGTTGCTTCTTGCAGGATGTGGAGCAAAAGATTGGAAGTGGCTCAATCACCTGTTTAAGAGCTCTTGGAGCAAACCAGTGTGCCAGGTTAGGGAGTATGTTTAAAGTGGGTTTTAATTTATATAGTAATGGGAGTAGCTTATATAATTGGTTTGTTTATAGTAAGTGTTGGAAATATGTATATGTTTGTGATGTGCTTAAATGTTATTGTATGTTTGTGTGTGTGGAGGGTTATGTTTTCATTTTGATTAGTTTAACCCCCACACTTGGGCTATTCCCGAATGCTCACCTGAAAAGGTAGAGTATAAAAGGAAGCCATTTTGTTTAGTTGAGGTTAGTGTGTTTTGTGCTGTCGTCATGCTCCTTCTTTAATAAAGTGGATGTATTTTACTCCAGTCTCGCATCATATTATTGGACAGAACCTATGACCGCCGGCCAAACTGACAATCTGCTAGAGGGTGTGGGGGGCCACTGCCCCGTCCTCCGGGGCATGAAGCAGGTATGGAGGAGATTGCCCTGTATTTGGCTCCATCCATCTTCCCATCAACTCTGACCAGCTTCCCTGTCTCTGCTGAAGAGAAGCACCCCCAGAGCATGATGCTGCCACCACCATATTTGACAGTGGGGATGGTGTGTTCAGAGTGATGTGCAGTGTTAGTTTCCGCCACACATAGCGTTTTGCATTTTGGCCAAAAAGTTCCATTTTGGTCTCATCTGACCAGAGCACCTTCTTCCACATGTTTGCTGTGTCCCCCACATGGCTTGTGGCAAACTGGAAATGGGACTTCTTATGGTTTTCTGTTAGCAATGGCTTTCTTCTTGCCACTCTTCCATAAAGGCCAACTTTGTGCAGTGCACGACTAATAGTTGTCCTATGGACAGATTCCCCCACCTGAGCTGTAGATCTCTGCAGCTCGTCCAGAGTCACCATGGGCCTCTTGGCTGCATTTCTGATCAGCGCTCTCCTTGTTCGGCCTGTGAGTTTAGGTGGACGGCCTTGTCTTGGTAGGTTTACAGTTGTGCCATACTCCTTCCATTTCTGAATGATCGCTTGAACAGTGCTCCGTGGGATGTTCAAGGCTTGGGAAATCTTTTTGTAGCCTAAGCCTGCTTTAAATTTCTCAATAACTTTATCCCTGACCTGTCTGGTGTGTTCTTTGGACTTCATGGTGTTGTTGCTCCCAATATTCTCTTAGACAACCTCTGAGGCCGTCACAGAGCAGTTGTATTTGTACTGACATTAGATTACACACAGGTGCACTCTATTTAGTCATTAGCACTCATCAGGCAATGTCTATGGGCAACTGACTGCACTCAGACCAAAGGGAGCTGAATAATTACGCACACCCCACTTTGCAGTTATTTATTTGTAAAAAATGTTTGGAATCATGTCTGATTTTCGTTCCACTTCTCACCTGTACACCACTTTGTATTGGTCTTTCACGTGGAATTCCAATAAAATTGATTCATGTTTGTGGCTGTAATGTGACAAAATGTGGAAAAGTTCAAGGGGGCCGAATACTTTTGCAAGCCACTGTAAATAAAGCCTGCAGATGAGCGGTGAGCGGTAGCCAACATTCTTTAATCCAGACACACAAAGACATACAACCAAGCTTGATGGAGAGCCTGCATGACGCGGGGCAGGTCACCAGAGTCTCACTGAGCCTAGCATGGCTCTCAGTTAAATACCTTCTTCAGGAACAAAAGGCAGTACACAGCTGTTTCACACCTTAAGGTTCACACTCCCTTGCTACCTCCCAGAGTCCTTGAAGAGACAAAAGACTCTTCCTGTGGAGTGGTCTGCTTCCCCCCAACTTCCCTCTTACAGTATGGGTGTCAGACATGTTAAAATCCAGTGGCACCAAGGCATTATACAATAAAATAATGTGATTAGTACATAAGTAAAAGAAATTGCTTTACATTAGTCAAATCGAAAACAAGATTTCATGAATGAGAATGTATATGTGTTTAAAAAATACTTCTTCTTAAAACAGAATTCAGATATAAAAGAAGTTCAGTTATAAAATAATTGGAAATGCAAAAAGATTGAGATTCCTCAATGCACTTCTTTCTACTGATTTATTTTTAAAACATTTTGACTATTCAATATTTACTTCAATGTTCGAATTTCAATTAATAAACAGGTGTCAAATGTTCTCTTTAGATGGGAACAAAACACCAGTTTTTTCCATAAATGTCAAAATATTAAAAAAGAAAAGCAGTGCTGCTTTTATAAAGCTATTTGTACTAAAAAGATATAATTGAAAAGGTGACATCCCCAAATCTACCAGATTGGGTTCAATAACTAATCCTTTCTATGTTTAAAAATAAAAGGTACAAATAGCATGTGTTGTTCTCAAAAACTGGATTGTAGTAGTGTCATTGCAACTAAAGATCTAAAGTAGTAGTGGCGGGCGGATCGATCAAAATATCGATTGTATAAATACCAAGTCGGCGTCGGATCGATCCTAACCTGATGAGCTCGATTCTTTACTTGTTTGCGATGCTGTGGTTTCGGTAAAGACGAAACAGCTCAGTCGCCGGACTCGCCGCTCCTGTGTCAGCGCAGAGCAGGCACACTTTGCTGCCCCTCCCCCCTCTTGTGTTTAGATGTTGCGCCGTCACGCGACGTGACTTAGACAATTTGGGGTTTTTAAGTTGTTTACACATTATTTATATTTTCACCAGTTTTTGTTTTTGTTGTTGAAATTTTTATTGTAATTTTTGCATTATAGTTTCTCACCAGTACTTGTTTGTTTTCATTTGTTTACTGGTTTGCGAGCATTTTTTATTTAAGATTTTTCTTTAAAAAAAAACATTGATAATATTCATTTTCTGTTTAATTATAAACTTTGTCATAATTATGTCCTGGGTTTTAACTATTTAATAATAAAAAGGAAACATCACAAAAAACACTTAAGGTCATGAAAATTAATCGCATCGATACCAAAATATGCAGTATCGCAAACCACTAAAAAGTAACAAGAACCATAGTCCCAGGTGGGACTGTGAGAGTAAATGTCAAGGACCTGGTTTAACTTTGATTTTTCACTGGAGTACATAGATTTAGACATTCATTTGCTACGATCTTGAACAGAAAATCAAAACAAAATAATAACAATTGTCTTTTCTATTGTTTATTGCACAAATAAAATATTGTACCAAAAAATATGTCTGTAAAAATTCCCAAAGCCCAATGTTTTTTAGGTTTTTTTTTTTTATATATAAATTTTATTTTCAGTCACAGCAGCATGTTAATAACAAAACTTTGAACATACAGTAGTTTGCTGTTCCGTATTTACAATACCCCAAAAGATAACAGAAATAGAGAAGGAAAAAAACCCCCAAACAAACCAAAGAAACCCCTACAAAACAACAAAAACAAACAAACAACAACAAACAAATATAGAAATATAATGTATAAGGGACATTCAGTGTACAGTTAACTATGATAGTGATGTATAGATATGGTATCCGGTCATGATAAGGTGGTCATTTTAAGTGTTTCCATGTACATCAGGAATGGCTGCCATGCCTTAAGAAATTTGGTGGTCGAACCTGCCAGTGTATATCTCATCTTTTCTAAATGCAAAAACCTCATGAGCTCTGCAAGCCACTGTTCATGTGTGGGAGGAGCTTCCTGCTTCCATCTTAAAAGTATAAGGCGCCTTGCAATAAGTGAAGCAAAGGCAACAGAATTCGAATAGTATTTTGGCAAAGTGATGTTTTGAGGTATCACCCCAAAGACAGCCGTTAGAGCAGAAGGATCATATTTAACGTCATACATCTCTGACAGAGTATTAAATATAGACACCCAATAGTTATGAAGATTTGGGCATGTCCAAAAGGTATGAAGGAGTGAACCTGTTTCTGCTTTACATCTGTTACACAGAGGATCAGCTCCTGGATAGAACTTGGCTAACTTTTCCTTGGAGATATGTAATCGGTGTAGGACCTTGAATTGGAGGAGCCCATGCCTGGCACATATTGAAGAAGAGTGTACCCTATGGAGAAAAGATTGCCAGAGTTCATCTGTTATAGGCATCCCAAGGTCTTTCTCCCCCTGTGCTTTAAGGATGGAGAGAGAAGGAGATTGTAGATCTAATAATATAGCATAGATTTCTTTAATCGCCCCTCTCTTATGAATGTTTATATTAATAATTTTATCCAAAGAAGTTTCCTCAGGTAGTTCCGGAAATGAAGGAAATCGACTCTTTACAAAATGGCAAATTTGTAGATAGCGGAAAAAATGTTGCCGAGGAACATTAAACTGCTTCAGGAGCTGCGTGAATGAGGCAAAAATCCCATCTACAAAAAGGTCTTTGATATTTCCAAGGCCATTACTTTCCCATATTTCAAAGGCAGAGTCCATCATGGAGGGTGGGAACATATGATTTGAGCAGATAGGTGCTTTAATTGACATTAAGTGTAACCCAAACCTTTTCCTACATTGCACCCAGATCCTGAGCGAGTCATACAACAAAGGGTTATGTTTATAAGTGTATAGTTCTAATGGGAGAGCTGAACTCAACAAAGCTGATAAGCGCATTTTGCCACAATTGGATGACTCAATTTGGAGCCAAGCTGGAGTCTCTGTAGTAAAATCACTCATCCAGTACAGCACATTGCGAATATTTGCTGCCCAATAATAAGACTGAAAGTTTGGCAAGGCTAAGCCACCCATTGGTCTAGTTCTCTGCATGAAATCTTTACGAATTCGTGGACTTTTGCCATTCCAAATAAATGCAGAGATATGCTTATTCAGTATTATAAAATACTTATTGGGTAAGTAGCATGGAATACATTGAAATAAATAAAGGAACTTGGGTAGTATGTTTATTTTGATAGAATTGATGCGGCCCATTAATGACAGTGGTAAATTATTCCATCTCTGAAGATCTGTCTCAGTATTCTTAAGCAGCGGGACAAAGTTTCTTTCATAAAGATCTTTGTATGAGTGGGTAACCTTAACCCCCAAATAGGTCACATACTCTGATTTAACGTTAAATTGAAAATCTGAAAATGAAATCTTCCTGGCTATAGAGTTGACACAGAGAAGTTCACTTTTATGCAGGTTCAACTTGTAACCTGAAATATTACCAAAACATTCAAAAATGGCAAAAGCACGGGGAAGAGAGCACAAAGGCTCTGACATATACAGCAGGAGATCGTCAGCATATAAGGATATTTTGTGCTCCTGGTCACCTCTGAGGATGCCCTTAATGCAATTGTCAGCTCGCAGTTTAATCGCCAATGGTTCAATTGATAATGCAAAAAGAAGAGGGGATAAGGGACATCCTTGTCTCGTACCACGGAGAAGTGGGAAATAAGAAGAGAATAACGAATTTGTTCTAACACGTGCCATAGGTGAGGAGTAAAGTAACTGAATCCATGAAATGAAATTAGGGCCAAATCCAAATTTATTTAGAGTATAAAACAGATAATCCCACTCCACCCGGTCAAATGCCTTCTCAGCATCGAGTAATAAGGCAATTTCAGGGGTTGTAGTTGACTTGATGTGTAATATGTTTAAAAACCTGCGCAGGTTGAAAAAACCATGCCTACCCTTCACAAAACCTGTCTGATCTGGAGAAATTAACAATGGTAGATATTGCTCTAGCCTGAGAGCAAGTGTTTTTGACAGTATTTTTAAATCTACATTTAAGAGTGATATAGGACGATATGATGAACACTCTAATGGATCCTTATTTGGCTTCAGTAGGAGTGAGATGGTTGCTTGCCGAAGCGTTTGGGGAAGACATTTTGAAACAAATGACTCAATGAACATGTCTCATAATAAAGGTGCTAAACTGTCTGTAAAGGTCTTGAAAAATTCAACCGGATACCCATCCGAACCCGGAGATTTGCCATTCTGCATTGAGCTAATCGCTAATTTAATTTCTTCCACTGTAATTTGCTCCTCCAATTGGTCTCTGAATGCCGAGGTTAAAGTCGGAACTGTCATTCCATCAAAAAAAGCCTCAAACAGTTCAGGTGTGTTTAAAGATTCAGAATCATAGAGACTGGAATAGAATATTCTGAAACTCTCATTTATTTTTTGTGGTGTAGTGGTGACATGTTCAGATTCAGTCCTAATTTCAGGGATTATACGAGTTGCTTCTGATTTACGAAGCTGATGTGCTAAAATTTTAGATGCTTTTTCTCCGTGCTCATACCATCTCCCTCTAGATTTGAGAATCATAGACTCTGACTGCCGGATTAAATTAAATTCTGTTTGTAATGTTAGTCTGTGTTTATACAGTTCTGGAGAGGGGGTTGTAGAGTGTTGCTTATCCAATTGCGAAATAAGGTGTATCAATTCAGAAAGACATTTCTGTTTCTGTTTTCTAGTATATGAACAGTATGATATAATATGGCCCCGTAAGAATGCTTTTAAGCTTTCCCAAACCGTACTGTAGGCCATGCCAGGCGTAATGTTTGTTCTTATGAAGATATCGATTTGTTTGGAAAGATATTCCACAAACTCCTTATCTGACAAAGAAAGAGGATTGAGTCTCCAGGAGTACACAAAGGGTTCATCCGGGAAGCTGAGTTCCAAAACAAGTGGACTGTGATCAGATATTACTATGCTATTGTATTTACAAGTCTTGATATTGGGAAGCAATTTCTTGTCAACAAAAAAGTAATCTATACGAGAATATGTTTGATGCACTGCAGAAAAAAAGGAATATTGTTTAGTGGAGGGGTAGAGAAATCGCCACGCATCAACAGCCCCATAGGTTTGTAAATATGACTGTAACACTAATAAGGATTTAGGGAGCGGAAGTCTTTTATCTGAGGAGCGATCTAGTACTGGATCCATAACAGTATTCATGTCACCTCCAAGGATCAATTGGTGTGTATTGATCTGTGGAAGGGAATTAAGAAAGTCATTGAAAAAAGTTGAGTCATCCCAATTCGGAGCATATACGTTTGCTAAAATAAGTGAAGTATTAAACAGGGACCCTGTCACAACTACATAGCGACCATTTGGGTCAGCTATTGTGTGAGAGACTATAAATGGAGTATCCTTATTGATCAAAATTGCTGCGCCCCTGGCTTTACCATTGAATTTGGAATGAAAAATTTGTCCAACCCAATTTCGTCTTAATCTGGCATGATCTGTATTCTTAAGGTGTGTTTCTTGAAGAAACGCTACATGTACTTTAAGATAAAGAAGATGAGAGAGTACCTTATTTCATTTCACTGGGTGGTTCAGTCCCTTCACATTCCAACTAATAAAGTTAACATGGCAGCCATTACTCACAGCAGTTGAAATGTCATCAACAGAAGTCATCACCATATAAGTACATGATGAAAAAGGCGGTTCCAAACGCAAATACCAATTCTATCATGGGTGTACACTGAAATGTTGTTGTTAACAATAATCTGAGCAAATACTATACAAAAAATAAAAAATAAAAAAAATAAAATAAAAATAGATAAGTCCCTCCCACCCACCTCCCCATGTTCAGTGTTGTCCCCAAACGACACACACCAATTTCCCAAAGCTCCCCTGCTTCTATTAAGAGTCCCATTCGCCTTATTCATAACCACAGCCCCACATAAGCAGAAGCATCTGAACTATGAATCACACATGTAGTCCAAAATATATTCAAGTTAGAAAGTCACAAAGTCCAACATATTAGAGTAAAATAATTAAGAGAAGGAAAAAGAAAAACTCCCACGTCAAATTTACCTGTAACCGAAAAACGGACCTGTTTCACTTCTCATCAAAGCTGACCCCGGAGTCCCTTTTAAGTGACAAGTACTGGAATATAGTTAACCTCCCAGGAAACAAGGGCAAACTCACCAACATCTGAGATTTCTAAATGAACCTTGAACATGAAACTAAGCTAAACCAGAGATCGTCCGTTTATTGATTGACAAAAATATAGTCACGATGGTATGAAAGTCCCGGTGGTTCTTATGAAATGTCATTCGGGAGATGACTCAAACTTGGAGTCAATGAAATCTTTCACTGCTTTAGGAGAGTCGAATATCTGTGTTTCTCCATTAAATGAGACCCGAAGCCGGGCAGGATAAAGAAGACCGTAGCGAACTCCATCTTTTTTCCGTAGTAGTCCCTTTACCTCGCTGAAAGCAGCCCGGCGTCTGGCCAGGTCGGCGCTGTAGTCAGGAAAGATGAAGATCTGCTTCCCTTGAAACTCCAGCCGGCCTTTCTGTCTGGCTAAGCGCTGTATCCGCTCCTTCTCCTGGTAGTAATGGATGCGAACAATGAACGGCCGCGGTCGCCCTCCCTCCGTGGGCAGCGCAACCGCCGCCCGGTGAGCTCTGTCCAGGATTGGAGCCTGCTCCAAGCCGCCGGGACCACCCAGCACAACGTGCAACAGATCAGCAACAAATTTAGTTGGATTCCCTTGTTCGGCTCCCTCAGGCACTCCTAATATACGCAAGTTGCATCGTCTTCCCCGATTCTCCAAGTCGTCTGTTTTCAGCAGTAACTTCTTGTATTGGTTACTCAGATCTGCGAAACATGTCTCCATAACTTCTAGCCGCTTGTCCAGATTCAAGCCTTCCTCGTGTTCGCCCAACTTCTCAGTACATTCGTCAAGAGCGGTTTGGATGGGCAAAATGGCTCGTTTAATTTCGTCCCGTTAGTTGTCATTTTCCTCTTGAATCACTTCTTTGACAATGTCCAAAGCTAGCAGTGTCGCCGGAGCGACGGTAGTTTTGCTAGCGGTCTCTGAGCAGCTAGCCTGCACTCCTTTAGCAGACTGCTTAGGAGGCATTTCACTTCGAGATAAGCCAAAAAGACGGAAAGAACAACAGCTAAAACAATGCTGACTTTCTTAATAGAGCTTAAGAAATCTCTGAATTGGGCCACAATAGGTGAACCATAAAGTAATTTAACAGATAAATGGGACCTCGTGGTTTGCGCGTCTACTCCATAACACGCCCCCTGTAGGCTCCATGTTTTTTAGGTTTATAAGTCCTTCAGTAAATAGGCTCTCAGGAAGAGATACAGTTCAATGGATTCATAGGAATCCATAGGCTCCCGAGGAACCTCTTTCAGGTGATCCTGTCCTCCAAAGAGGTGAGGGATGGAGTACATGAGAATCGGACGTCCACTTGGAGCAACGGCATTTGTGCTTCTATGTGCTATGTGGGTGTTCCACATATGTGCAACTTGCCGCAGCTCTTCCTGTTAAATAT
This sequence comes from Pelmatolapia mariae, assembly GCF_036321145.2. Taxonomy (NCBI): domain Eukaryota; kingdom Metazoa; phylum Chordata; class Actinopteri; order Cichliformes; family Cichlidae; genus Pelmatolapia; species Pelmatolapia mariae. The sequence goes on along the minus strand of NC_086244.1, from coordinate 1,751,263 downwards.
TAACAATTTAAAAAATGTCACATCAGTAAAAGAACACATTTCTCTTGGCTCAACATTTTACCCAAAAGCACCACACAGTATCAGTCAGAACTGATACTGATACAGTCAATAATGTCGAAAATTCTCAACAACAAGAACAGCAGTGGTTGATATGTGATATTGTGGAAAATTTAAAGTAATTATTGAACGTGAATTGTTTTACACAGTGATTTTATGTTTCTGGCCAGTGAAATATGCATTTTTTCATGTCCTGAACAAAATGAGACAAGGAGACTGAATGCTCCAGACTTGACAAGATGGCGCCGGTGTACGTGGCTGCTCGTCTGTCGCTGTCAGTTTTGTTTGTTTTTATATTGCTCCTGTCATGTGTCACTCAAGAAATCGGGTCTTTACTGGTGTATGATCGCCAATTGCTTCTAATCTCTGAAGTTCTGGACAAAATACAGTTCAATTTTCTAATGGAGGACAGAATTCCTGGTGTCCGCTGCTATCATGCTACCTCCCCGGCGAAGGCGTTGGGGTAGGCGCAGTGGTCGGCTGGTTAAACTCAAGATCTCTTTGGTGCACCATCCCACTATCGTCAAAGTAATACATAGATTATTTCCTGGAGTTTTTGTGCACGGACGTTTCCTGGACCCTGTGGATTCCTCCCTCATCCTCGTGGTCTGCCAGGATGACGCGCCGCTCCTCCGTGACCCCTGTCCTCCTCAGTTCAATGTGCGCTGGGCGAACCTCCACAATCTGAGGCCGCTGTGTCGGGCTCCCTATGCTGCTGAGGCTCATACCTCATCCCCGGCTCCTGTCAGGATTGGGCTGGTAAACGCCAGATCGCTGGTGAACAAATCTTTTATTCTGAATGAGTTATTCACCTCCTGGAAACTAGACTTCATTTGTGTCACTGAGACTTATCTTAACACTGGTGAGTCCAGTATTTTATCTGAACCTTTACCAGCGGGTTGTTCCTATTTTAACAGACCAAGGACATCAGGGAGAGGAGGTGGTACGGCGGTTGTTTTTAAAAAAGGATTTTAAATGTAAACAGGGGCGATCGTGGCTCAAGAGTTGGGAGTTCGTCTTGTAATTGGAAGGTTGCCGGTTCGAGCCCCGGCTTGGACAGTCTCGGTCGTTGTGTCCTTGGGCAAGACACTTCACCCGTTGCCTACTGGTGGTGGTCAGAGAGCCCGGTGGCGCCAGTGTCTGGCAGCCTCGCCTCTGTCAGTGCGCCCCAGGGTTTCTGTGGCTACAATGTAGCTTGCCATCACCAGTGTGTGAATGTGTGGATGACTGAATGTCGTGTAAAGCGCTTTGGGGTCCTTAGGGACTAAGTAAAGCGCTATACAAATACAGGCCATTTACCATTTTTAAACAGTGTTTTTTACAGCCCTTGTTTTCCAGCTTTGAGCTCACGTGTTTTGAAGTCAATCTCTCTAACTCTGTGCTCTTTGCTGTTATTTATCGCCCCCCTAAATACAATAAGGATTTCATAAATGACTTTTCAGAATTTCTAGCTGGGATTATGCCCAACTACGATCATGTTCTTACTGTGGGAGATTTTAATATCCATGTCTGCTGCCCTGATAAACCTCTGGTGAAGGAGTTTTTAAGCCTCATTGACTCTTTTAATCTGGTCCAGCCCATACCTGGTCCCACACATGAACACGGACACACACTAGACCTGGTCTTGTCACACAGTCTACCTGTGTCGAACGTGGGAGTGACTGACACTGCCTTCTCTGACCATATGGCTGTATTATTTGAAGCTGTGTTTTCACGCACTACAGTTCAAACCAGCGCTCCTGTTCACCGCTGTCGGATTATTAACCCTTCCACTGCTGCCCAGTTCTCCTCTGCTTTTAGCCAGCTGTCTGTCCCCGCCGATCGTACCCCCTTGGACACAGAGAACCTCAGCTCCTGGTTTCAATCTTCTTGCCTAACTATTCTGGACTCTGTGGCACCATTAAAAACCAGGAAGCCCAAGGCTAAAACCGAGCCCTGGTTTAGTGACCACTCAGGCTGTGAGGAGGGAGTGTCGTAGAGCTGAACGCAGATGGAAGAGGGACAAACTGCAGGTGTCTCTTCAAATCCTAAAGGACTGCTGGCGCCTCTATCAGGATATGGTCAAAGAGGCTAAAAGAAAATACTTCTCTAAGATCATTTCCTCCAACAGTCACAATCCACTTGTGTTATTTAAATCTATTGACTTAGTCTTAAATGTTCCACAAAGTGGCTGTTTGGAGGCCTGTTTGGTGTTTTTTCATTGAGAAGGTTGCAACCACGCAGGCTCTCATTTCTTCCCCTGAGTCTGACCCCTCTGTCTCGATCCCTTGCTCTGCTGTTTTTAACTGGTTTAAGCCTGTGACTCTTTCTTATTTAGAGGATGTGGTTAGCCACCTGAGGCCCAAATGATCCTGTCCCACCACAATTTTTTAAGGAGATTTTTCCTAGCATAGGCCAGGCTGTTCTTATTGTTGTAAACAGCAGTTTAATATCTGGTGTAGTCCCTGCTAATTTTAAGCATGCAGTAATACAACCCTTGCTTAAGAAACCTGCCCTGGACCACACTGTATTGGCTAACTACAGACCTATCTCCAAGTTGTCTTTTATGTTTAAAATCTTAGAGAAATTATACACTGCCAATTGATGGATTTTTTTTTAAATGAGAATGGTATCCTGGAGTTCTTCCAATCAGGTTTTAAAAACTTTCATAGCACTGAGTCAGCACTCAAAGGTTTTTAATGATATCCTCCTTTCCTGTGATTCTGGTAATCATGTTGTTCTTGTCCTCCTTGACCTAACAGCTGCCTTTGACACTGTAGACCACAACATTTTACTGTCTCGCTTGCACCATCTTGCAGGCATTCGTGGTACTGCTTTGAAATGGTTTAGGTCTTATCTTTGTGACAGAACTTTTAGTGTTAACTTTTCAGGGTATGAGTTCTTTTCTGCTGCTCTTCAGTTTGGGGTCCCGCAGGGCTCAATTTTAGGGCCTCTGCTTTTTTCATTATGTTTACAGCCCCTGGGAACCATCCTCAGAAGGCATGGAATATCCTTCCACTGCTATGCTGACGACTGTCAGATTTATCTGCCTCTGAAGCAGATAGACGTCTTCTCTATTAAGCCTCTTCTAGCATGTCTAGAAGACATTAAATCTTGGATGTCCCTAAACTTTCTAAGATGTAATTCATGCAAAACTGAGGTGATTGTGTTTGGTCCTAGCGAACCTTGTGAACCCTCCGCTATTGATTTAGGACCCCTGGCAGAGTATTTTAAATCTGTTGTTACTAACAGGGGTTTTAAGATGGACAGTGATTTTAAATTGGACACTCAAATTAGGGCTACTGTCAAGTCCAGTTTTTATCATTTAAGGCGTTTGGCAAAGATAAGACCTATTTTATCTCAGCCGCATTTTGAAACAGTAATCCATGCTTTTATTTCATCTCGTTTGGATTACTGTAATGCTCTGTATTTTGGAGTTAGTCAGCATCTTCTCTCTCATCTGCAGCTGGTCCAAAATGCTGCTGCATGACTTTTAACCAGAACTCGTAAAAGAGAGCACATAACTCCCATCCTGGCTTCACTCCATTGGCTGCCTGTATATCTTAGAGTTCATTTTAAAATTCTCATGTTTGTTTTTAAATGTTTAAACGGTCTTGCCCCAACTTACCTCTCTGAGCTTCTGCATCCTTACTGTCAGCTGACAAGCTGCTCCTGGAGGTACCCAGGTCCAAGAGGAAGCTCAGAGGGGGCGGGGCCTTCTCTATTGCTGCCCCTTCACTGTCCACTTTTAAAACACATCTTAAAACCCATTTTTACTCCTTGGCATATGACACAGTATGACCCTCATTTTATTGTTTTAATCTAATGTGCTGATTTTATTGTTTTAAATGTAATTCTAATTATCATCTTATTTTTTTTATTTTTTTTTCTTTATTTTATATTATTTTAATTTTTTTAAACTTGTTTAATGTATCATTTCTGGCATGTCAAGTGTACGATTTATCCAGTGCTGGGCATGATGCCATCTCAGAAAGGCCCACCAGACTTCAATATGCTGATTGTGATTGCTGGACCCAGTAATGAAACAGTTTCTGACATTCTGATCCATAGACCATCGCAAGAATCTTTGCATCTCTGCCATTTTGACACTTTCTGTTCCCAAATCAGAGCGAATCCTAGCAGGTGTGCCCATCCTCTTTTCAACTTCTCGTTGTTGAATAGGCATGAAGCCAAATTATAACTTCCTAAAATTCAGACTCCAAAAGGCTTCAGTTTGTCGTAGGAGTCAACATGCCACATGAAACTTGGTCCAGGATTTACATACGTGTGTCGCATTAGATTTCTGCGTCGTTGCTCAACACCGTAAGGGTCAAGATATTTCAGTAAATGTCTCACAGTGCTCTGTGTGACAACATAACCTGCCTGAATGCAGTTCAGGTGGTGTAGTTTGTATCCATGCAGCCTCCAGCGTCCCTCCAGCTGATCAATAAGAAATCCTGCCGCCTCAGTCGGATCGGGCCGATTCTTTCTCCTTTCTCCCCATGCCTCAATCCAAACAATAAAATAGAACTAAATTCATTTCAATAAACGAGCCATTTTCTCACACTCTGATCTGCACTGTCATCCACTTCACTATGCTTTACTCAAATCAATAAATCATGTTCGAACAATAAAAGATATGTTATAACATGAAGGATTTATTGTTCATTGTTCATTTTTTGTTATAACGCTAATTTGTATATTGTAATAATGTGATATTATGTTGTTCAAATGTGAAAAGTATATTGTACTTACATGATGGTATATTGTTAGAACAATAAAGTTTTCACGTTATAGCGTGATATACGTCTATTTTCCTTTAGCCTGGGTGGCAGCTCTATGCTTCCGTAGGGACGCGCTGGGTGGCCGAAAGCGTAATCGTATACCAACAATTTGTCACCTAGCGTAAAATTTGGGAGTGAAAACGTGTTGTCAGTACATAGATGTGAACAAGACGTCACATGCTGTTAATGTTTGTTCATTTTGGAAAGTTGCAAAAAATTATTAATATAAAATATATAATTTTTTACACAAATATGATAAAAATAATTTGCTTTTCTTTAGATTTAATAACTGAGTTATCAGTCGATGAGGTCCCAGGATCAGAAGTCCTGATGGTGTGTTTATGTCACACAGGTTTTTCCATCACAGCTGCAGGGGGACAGAAAGCAGCTCGTTTTCAGGTTTATTAAAATGATCAGATGATGATTTGAAGCATGAATGACTCACTTTCAGGTAAACATTTCAATCCCTTTAAATTTTATTGAATTTATTTTTTTTGGGGAGGGGGGGGGTATTGTGATATGAAATCATATTTGTCAACATCTTCCAGCAGTGATGTCATCGAGGCTTGACATCCTGCTGGAAGTGACATCAGCAGTGAGGATGTGACATCATCACGTCAGATGTGTCAGGACACGAAGGAGCAGTTATGGATCTCTGACACAAACAAAAGGTTTGTTGTCGTCACACGGTGCATCGTTGGGATCTCCTCCTGTAAAGAAGAATCAAAATAAAGAAACAGAAATAAAATCAGAGGTCTGTGCAGTAAATGTTTTCTTCTTTTCTAATGTATAAAGAACAAAACACAGTTCTTATAAAGACCTAAGATTACATGACTTCAATCAATTAAAACCAAACACATTTCATCAACAGGCCCACATTCAGTTTGTACCTTTATAATTTATCTCCATACAATCTTCTTCTACTCCATAGTTGTTTGGTTCTCCACTGGCCCAGATTATGAAGTCAAACTGGGAACCATCACTCCACACCCACACAGTTTCCTGGAAGAATAAAGTTTGAGGTTCAGTTTGTTCTGATGTACTTTGATGCATCTATGCTGAGAGTGCAGACATGAGACCTCTTACACCACTCGAAGACAATGAAGCTTCATTTTGTTTGTGGAGGTAAAAAATGAAAAGAAAAATCAAGTCAACAGCAACATCTGTCTCCAGGAACAAAGTCCTGATTAATCAGTCTGTCACATGTTGACCTTTGAATCAAACTGATGAATATGAAGAGAAAAATATGAAATATCAGAAACAGCTGCAGCTCATCCTCTTTATCTATGAAACACTTACATTCTCTCTATCGTTGCCTCCAACCCAAGTTCGTTTATTTGGCCCTGGTTCTGTGTGAGTGAGCTCTCTGATGAAGGTGTACTCAGCTGTGCTGTGGAATGAGGCCAGATGTCCACCGAGTGTCTTACAGGAACTCTGAGGAGGAAGATGAGGTGCAGACCACAGAAGAAGAAAAGTGTGAGAATGCATTTAAAATCAAAGACAGAAACTCTTTAGATCATCAGTGATGCAGCAACAGCTGCTGTTATTTCCTAATGTACCTCAGCATCAGTCCAGTTCTTCATGCTGCTGTCAAAGATGAAACAGCGACCTCCAAACCAAGTCCAACCAGGAGGGCAGGAAGGAGCTGCAGCATGATTGTAAAGGTAGTAGAGCAGAGGTACATGAAATAATATGTTAACATGTTGATCAACATAAAAACAATGCGTAAGAATTCAACATTAATTTGAGAATGGAAAATGTTTTATAGAGGAGTTTTATCTTTGCTCCTAATGAATCAACATTTCAGTCCACGTCAAAGAGAAGTATCCAATCCTCTTATTTTCGCTGTGCATGAAAGATGACTCACATTTTCTTGTTTTTAACTCTGTCTCTATACGAACTTAACAGTATCCTTCCTGTTTGGTCCTCAGATTTCACTTTCTGTTTGAATTTACCTTCTGAGAACCTCTGGCTGCTTTGTCAAAGCATTTAGTAAACTCTGTTTGACACCACCAGAGGGCAGCATTTTACCACTGGTTGTGTTCAAAACTCACCATCTCAGCCTCTGTGACTCGATTACTGCTGGTACAAGGTGATGCCAGAGGGAAAAACTGTTGTCTTAAAAAGTAAACTGTTTGCACCAAAATGACAACAACACACCATCATGAATTATTGTTCCTTACATTTACTTTCTATACACATCTTGAACATAATATTTATAATCATAATCAACAGTCGCCTCAAGGACCGTATGCCGGTGACCCGGGGGCCTGTAGCAGTTTCCTTTTGCAGTGCGAGCTGGCGTTTGGGCGTTCGCCCCACTCTTTCGTTTCAGACACAGTTCGAGTTTCATACATTATTGGTAAACTGCGCGACCAAGCCCTGAACTGGGCCGAGGCATGCCTGTGCAGACATCAGTTGCCGTCCTGCAGCTTTGATGCCTTTTTGAGCGAGTTCAAAAAGACTTTTGCCCACCCAATCTCCGAGGGCAGTTCGGTTCAGCGACTGTTAAACCTCCAGCAGGGCCGCCGTAGTATCGCGGATTACTTGATCAATTTCAACACCGCCGCCACGGCAGTCGGCTGGCCAGATAAGGCCCTGCAGGGGGTCTATCTGCAGTCGCTTAACGAGGACATGAAGGATCAGCTAGCGTCTCGGGACGACCCTGTCACCTTCGATGAGTTAGTCTCGCTCATGCTCCACATTGACAACAGACTGCGGGAGCGGGAGAGGAACTCCAGTACCCGTCGGCCAGTGCGGCGTGCGTCCCTGGTTTTTGTTCCCCTGTGTCCGCTTCCGGTTCAGTCTTCGGCCTCCACAGTTCAAATCAATTCAAATCACTTTTATTGTCACATCACATGTGCAGGTACACTGGTACAGTACATGCGAGTGACATTCTTGTGTGCGAGCTTCACAAGCAACAGAGGTGTGCATAAATACAATAACATAAGGACAAACAAAATACAAGAATGGCTAAATCTGAGAGTTATATGAATAAATATATGTACAATATAAGAGTGTATGCGCATTACTGAATGTGTATACTAAATATATATCTACGTGTGTGTGTGTGTGTGTGTGTGTGTATACATATTTTAAAAATGAAATAGAATAAACAATAAAATAAAATATACAGAGGTTGGCAGTTGGATATTGTGCAAAACAAGTGGCATTTATCTACAGTGTGGAGTGCATAATGTTGAAGTTCTGGTAAGTGAAGCTGAGGTGTCTATGAAGTGTTCAACAGTCTGATGGCCTGGTGGAAAAAGCTGTCTCTCAGTCTGCTGGTACGGGACCGGATACGGCAGAACCTCCTTCCTGATGGAAGTAGTCTGAACAGTTTATGGCTGGGGTGACTGGAGTCCTTGATGATCCTCCCCGCTTTCCTCAGTTCCGGTGGAGAGGAATCAATCGGAACCAGAACCCATGCAGATCGGGTGATCCCGGTTGTCTTTGGAAGAGAGGGAGAGGCGCCGCCGCTCTCGCTCATGTTTTTATTGTGGCTCCGCTGAGCATCTTATTTCCGCCTGTCCCAAAAGGGGAAAAGGGGACGCCCGCCGGTAGATTCAGGGATACGGGTGGGCGATACAAACATTAATTTAAAGCCCCGTTTTTTGTTGCCGGTTACGCTCTTGCTCGGTTCCGTGACCCACACGTCTCAGGCATTAGTCGATTCAGGCGCAGAGCAAAGCCTCATTGATAGGGAATTAGCCAAGAAGCTGCCATTGTCGAACCCGCACGTGAAGAAAGTGTTAACATCTTTCTTCCGTTCCTTCGGTATACCATGACTTAAGGTTGGTCTTCAATAAGGACAAAGCTCAATCACTACCCCCGCACAGACCTTACGACTGTGCCATAGACGTATTACCTGGTTCCACCCTACTTTCAAGCCGCCTCTACAACCTGACACTCCCTGAGAAGACAGCCATGGAAAAATATATAAAGGATTCTCTGGCAGTGGGCATCATTAGACCCTCCTCTTCATCTGTGGGGACCGCTTTTTTCTTTGTCAGTAAAGGGACGGTTCACTTCGTCCCTGTATTGATTTTAGCGGACTTAATGACATCAAAATAAAGAACAAGTACCCCTTACCCCTGATCAGTTCCTCCTTTGAACTGCTCCATGGTGCCTCTGTTTTCACTAAATTAGATCTTAGAAATGCATATCACCTTGTCAGAATCAAGGAGGGGGATGAGTGGAAAACCGCTTTTAACACTCATTTGGGGCATTTTGAATATCTAGTGATGCCCTTCGGTCTCACAAATGCCCTGGCTGTTTTTAAAAATCTGGTGAATGATGTTCTGCGGGATTTCCTAGGCCGTTTTGTGAAGGTGAAGACAGATCCAGCAAAAATACAAGCAGTCGTGCAATGGCCCACTCCAACGACCAGGAAACTTCTGCAGCGCTTTCTGAGTTTCGCAAATTTTACCGCCGCTTCATCAGAAACTATAGCCATGTAGCAGCACCGTTGACCCGGCTGACTTCTTCAAAGCTCCCCCTCATTTGGAGTCAGGAGGCAGAGGCTGCCTTCTCCAAGTTAAAGGAACTGTTTACCTCGGCGCCAGTTTTAATTCACCCCGACCACAAGAAGCCATTTATAGTAGAGGTGGATGCGTCCAACGTCGGGGTGGGAGCGGTATTGTTGCAGCAATCTGGTACGGCTTCCAAACTTCACCCGTGCGCCTTTTTCTCCCGTCACTTATCGCCTGCTGAGAGGAATTATGACGTGGGCGATAGAGAACTATTGGCCGTGAAACTGGCCTTAGAGGAGTGGCGGCACTTTCTCGAGGGAGCGGAGCACCCGTTTATTGTGTGGACCGATCACAAAAACTTACCTTTGTACAGCCAAAAGAGAGACCAAGCCGAACCCCAGCATGGGGCCTCCAAACCGCCGCTTTGTTCTGAAAACAGCCCACTCCAAAGTGATCGACTGGGTTCACAAGGCGAGGTTTTCCTGTCATCCGGGCGGGCGCACGGACAAGTACGCTCATTAAAAGGTATTTCTGGTGGGGGTCTATTGATAGAGATGTGAAAGAATATGTGGCTGACTGCTCCATTTGTGCTAGGAACAAATCTAACACGCAACGCCCGGCTGGGTTGCTGCAGCCTCTCTCCATTCCATGGCGCCCCTGGTCGCATATTTCATTGGATTTTGTTACTGGTCTACCTGTTTCCTTTGGCAAGACCACAATTCTCACTTTGATTGACAGATCTTCCAAGGCAGCTCACTTCATTGCCCTAGAAAAACTCCCCACATCCACTGAAACGGCCAATCTGCTAGTTGAACATGTTTTCAGATTGCATGGGATTCCCACTGAAATTGTCTCTGACCGAGGACCGCAATTCACGTCGCAGGTCTGGAGGGTGTTCTGTGCATCCTTAGGAGTGAAACCATGTCTGAGCTCAGGACACCACCCACAGACTAACGGTCAGACAGAATGCCTCAATCAGGAATTGGAGGCCACCCTCCGCTGCATCACAGCCTCCAACCCTGCGTCCTGGTCGTCATTATTGCCATGGGTGGAGTATGCTCACAACTCCCTCACTTCTTCAGGTACAGGTCTCTCCCCTTTTGAGGCCTCAATCGGCTACCAGCCTCCACTTTTCCCGGAGCAGGAGACCGAGCTCGAGGTGCCCTCCGTCCAGCATCATCTGCAACACTCCCGAAGGGCGTGGATGCACACCGCGGGCCTTGTGTCAGTCAGCCGCCTGCCAGCGCCGCTACGCGGACCGTCGTCGTAGGGCGGCCCCTACGTACACCCGGGGACAGAAGGTGTGGCTTTCAGCGAAGGACATTCCCCTCAGGATGGACAAGCTGTCCCCGCGTTTCATCGGCCCTTTTGAAGTGGAATGGTGGTTGGCCACTCGGCGGTCAGACTGAAGTTGCCCTCCCTGGACTTGTGTCCATCCCATTTTCCTCGTGCCGCTGGGCCGTGACACCTCCACCTCTCCAGGCTCTCCATCACCTGGTCCTTACTCTCACTACAGATCATAGTGTCGTCTGCAAACATCAGAGTCCACAGAGACTCCTGCCTGACCTCATCTTTGTCATATCTTCATGGTTTAGCTCATCAGTTTTATCCCTCTGTAGTTATTACAGCTCTACACAGCCTGCTTGTTCTTGAAGATCAGCACCAACCAGCACCACCTTCTCCATTCCTCAGGCATCCTCTCACTCTTCATGATTGTGTTAAACAAAAAGTCCACTGCTCCCTCTGCTGGACATCTCCATAACTACACAGGTATATCATCAGGAACAACCAACTTTACACTCTTCATCCTCATCATAGCTGCTCTCACTTCCTCCTTCCTAATCCTCTACACTTCTTCATTCACTAACTGTCTCTCTCTTTTTCTACATACATCACTTCCTCAAAGTACTCCTCCCATCTTCTCCACACACTCTTCACTTGTTAGCACACTTTCATTTCTGTCCTCATCACTCTAACCTGCTGCACATCCTTTCCAACCTGACCTTTCTTCCTGCCGATCAATACAAGTCCTTCCTTGGTGTCCAGACTCGCATACAACTCACTTTAAATCTTTTTCTTTTGCCATCTTTTTGTTTGTCGTATTCTTAGCCTCCCAGCGCTCCTGTCTACTTTCTTATCTGAGTAAAACAAAGAAGAAATAAAAACTGGTTGAACTTAAATACACAATGTCTGCCTATTTGTTTTAATAATGAAATGTACTGTTTATACGTTTGGAAACCTGCAGTCAGCTTAGGCTGAAGAAGACACTTGGATGAAACTTTTCTCTCACTGAAAATGTTACGTCCAGATAAACAGAATCAACCTTCTGGCATTAAAGTGACTCCCTACAACCTTTTTCTGATTAAGAAGCAGTGTCACTGTGACATTTTAAAATCCTGTTTCATCAGCCTGAAACACACTGGCTTCCTCAGAATGCCTCACTGACCTCACAGCTGCTCAAACTGTCACTGATACAAATGATTGCTTTGATAAATGTTTAGTTGCCACTCTGTGAGCTCACCTTCTGTCACAGTAGTTGGAGGAGGACTTGATGTAGCTTCACTCACTCTGGAAGTTCCTGAAATTAAGGACCAGACATTTCATGGTGTTAAGTTGTGCTGGGTTATTCTGATGGTATGTGGGTGACACCTGGGTGAAAATCAAATCTTAGGACGTACCACAATTCACGGATCACATTAACTCAGTGGACGAACACATCAAAGTCATCAGGGAGGATATGAAAAGTGGCAGGTTAGCCTTCTTAGATTGTGAGATTGGCCTCGCTGAACTTTGAGTATTTGAGTATAGATTTGTGTATAAATTAAAATGAGTTGGAAAAAAAGTTCGTAGTACCGTATTTTCCAGACCATAAGGCGCACTGGATTATAAGGCGCATTAACTGAAACCAAACAGTCAGTCAGTCATCCAGAGGATGGTCGGTGTATTCCAACCTACCTCTGGCGCTGGTGCCCTACCCTCAATTTTAATGCATATAGACACTGAGGGTTTTCGGGAGGAGCCGTGCTGCTCTCTGGCAGGAAGCACCATGCCCTCCTGTGTTTTAAATGCACTTTAGAACAGCACACAGCAACACTACGTTTGAGTGGGCGGAGGGAGGTTTGGGGTCTTCACTCACCCCGGTTCTGTTAGCCATCAGGGCTGGGAGGCTGGGAGGAGGTGCTGGCCGTCAGATTGGGGTCTGGGATGCGGGGCCTCCCTGCTACTGCAGATAAGGAGGTGGTCCGCTTGCCTCCACCCCAGAGAGAAGGGTTACACCTCCTGGGTCTAGGTGCGGCTTGCCTCTCTGGGGGCGGGGGTACCTGGACCTGGGATATAGAGTATGTTTGGGGAGTGTGATTGTCTGTGCAGTGTCTATTTGTGTCTGTCTACACGTTGGGTAAGTGCCGAGTATTTGGTTGTGTATATGGGGGTGGGAATGCACGTTTGAGTCTGTGTGCGCCTGTTTGTCTGTGTCTATATGTCAGGTTGGGCCTTAGACTCGACCTCTCTGGGAACATCTCAGGCCCTCCAAAGTACGGAGGCCTATCTCGCCTCACCACACTCGTTGGTGTGTTGGTGGTTCTTGGTGTCTGGGGCTGGGCGCTCATGTATGTACCGGCTCACTCCTGGTGGCCGATTGGCGGGGCCTGGCGCCTGTGGCCCGGCTGGGCCCCTTCCAGGGGGTGGGGTGCCCTCAGGCCTCTGGCCTCTGGGCCTGAAGCTCGGTCCTCTCTGGCGCAGCTGGCTGCCGGCAGAGCCCGCGGGCACGCCACTGCAACCCCCTCTGGCCTCTGCTCCGTGGCTGCTGGGTGACCTCTGTTTTGGGGCTCTACTCAGCTCTTCCCAGGAGGGTGGCATGGTTGCCCCCCTTTGGTGGTCCTCCTTGGGTCCTCGTACTCTGGGGCCTCTGGATGTCTGGGGCCTGCATCTCCTCCATACCTGCTTCATGCCCTGGGGGACGAAGCTATGGCTCCCCACACTCCCTAGCATATCGTTACATGGAGAAACCTTTGGAATACAAGCATGCTGATCCACACAGGTGTTCACAGTCACAAACTACACCTTTCTTGGCTGCTACCTCAAAGCACATTGTGCGCTGTCTATCTTGCGTGCTGCACAATAACATTTAATATTTAGTATCTACTGTTATCTACTGCTAGCTAGTTTATTGTGATGGTGTTGTATTTATTATGTTGCTCTTTTTTGTTTGTTTGTTTTCTCTTCTGTTTTTTTTCTCCATACAGGTGATCCAGGTGTTTTGTTTGTTTTTTTCTTTCTTTCTTCTCCCCTTTCTCACCGTCTCTTCTCCCCTCTATTTTTCTTTCTGTCCCTCTCTTTCTTTCATTCTTTCTCCCTGTCCTATCCCCCAGTCATGTCTGTCCCGACTGTAACAACCAAAAATAAAATAAATACATAATTATAATAAAGGTCAATCAAATGGACCAATATGGCAAGGCCATGATGATCCACTTGGTAAAGTAAATCCGCTTGGCATCTCTCTTGGCCTTAAGACAACAACTCTGATGGCTAAAGATCCAAATGGGACAGGGGGGAAAAAAAAGAAAAAAGAAGAAGAAACCAAACAGCCAGATAAGTCAAACGTTACTCAACTCATTCTTCTTGCTTCCTCCACTTCCGTCCATTGATTGATTAATGTTGAATTCTCTTGCAGCTGCTCTATTGTTGCAGTATATTAATGACTAACCTGGTATTGTGGATGGATTATCTCAGTTGTTCTCCTGACTGAAGTTTGGTCCGTTTACAGCATCCTGCCATGCGATTGCATTTGTCTCTAACCATCAGAAACCCTCACGTTAACTTTTATTGAGCGTAAAAAAGTTAGCGTTCATCCTCCAGCTTCACTGTGTTTATATTATGCTAACATAGCTGTGTCGCTAGCGATCACGTAGCACATCATCATATACCAGCTAGCCCAACTTCAGTAACCCTACAAACTTCACTGCTGTTTAGTTTCCTGTCTTCATTTATGTTGGAAGTGATAGCAGAGCTGTACGTTTGAACTTTTTCAGAAACCTCTCAGAACATGGTATATCTTGTTTCGGTGGAAACTAGCGAGCTAACTTCCTGCTAACTTCTATTGCCTTTAAATTGAATTAATTCTGTTTTCAAAGTGGTACTAAAACATTTTTGACAGATTTTTGAGCGCTGTGTACCACATAAAATTGGTTCGAGGTCAGTAAGTACAACCAGTATTCATAGATAAGGCGCACAGGATTCTAAGGCGCACTGTCAATTTTAGCAGATATAAAAAAGATTTTAAGTGCGCCGGATTGTCTGAACAATACGGTTATAAAAGTGGTTAAAATATAATGTTCATAAAAGGTTTAAAAATTATATGTTTAGTTACCAAGGTATTTTATTTACAGTTAAGACTTCAATAAATAAAAGGATCTCATGATTTAATTTTCATTTATTGTGCAGGAGCAATATGTTGGTGTGTAACCTAAATTGCTGACCAATCTAATGTCAGTCATCTTAACTCTGTATTATCTTTGGTTGTTAGACTGACGAGCCAATCCAAATCACTCTTTTCAGCTATAGGGCAAAACAAGTGGTAAAGGCTCGTGTGAACACAGAAGCTAAGCCCGAAGAATATGTGGTCAGACATCGTGTTGTGGATTGCATCTAAGTTTATCATTGAGGTCGACTACCCGTGGTCCTGATATTACATATTTGCGATCTGCAAGAGGTAAATAAGAGTGTGTGCCTTGACTTGGTGATGTAACTAATCTTTATAGTAGTAAAAGACATGGTATGTGATGCTATCTAGGGGCTTGCTAATTAGCACCGCTTACTATGTTATTTGCTGTAATACCATGCAGTTTGTTTTAACATTGTGATTTTCAGTCAAAGCCTGCTAACGCTAAATCGTCATGGACTAGTGTTTGGTATTGTAACTCAACTGCTGTAATGTGTTTAGAAGCCGATGGATGCTGTGAAAGGAGAGGGAGAGAGAGGTTTCTGCCCGGATGGACTCTGCTGTTTTCTCACCCCTGATTGTTCTCACTGCTGAGAGCTAACTGTTTAGCTGCAACTGCTAACTGCACATTTCTGATTACTCCCCCCCAACAAAGTCATTGGACTCGTGAGTACTAACTGAAGCTAAAGTGCACATGTTTCTTTGTTTATTGCTCAGTTTGAGTGTAACGGCCATAAGTTTCAGGCCTCAGTGCACCTGAAGTTCGAAACAGGCCTGCAACAAATACTATGCCTCAGGTTTAATATGGACAAGTTACTGTGTGTTTGGGCAAATTTGGTTTAAGTTGATGATATGTGTTTCAGCTGTGCCTGGAGGTTATTTCAAAGGGTGGAAATCATCCCATTTAAAGGTATAAGGTTTTATGACGGAAATAACAGTTGGCACTTAGGAGACCTGGTGTTTTATTTTGAAAATCTTTGTTTATATACCATGCAGTAATTGTTACAGTGAGTTATTTTGTTTTATTTTGATTCATTTCATTTCATAAGGAAAGTAACTCTTTCTGTTTATTTTATTTTCTTCTTTTCCAAATAAATATCTGATGAGGGACAAATTATGTGTAAGATACAGTTGTGGTCATTCTTATTACTGTTTTTCTCGATGGCTTAAACAGTATAACCAATCTTATGAACCTAAATTTTCAAACCATAATGCCACTTTCCAAAAACCACACCCATTTCCCTGAACAATAATCACCCCTGCTTTAACACATGAGTCAGATTTGGTGAACTGTTACTGCAAAACTCTACACAAAAATCCCTACATTTGTCAGTGCTGACACCATGTGGTCACTAAGAAAGCACTAGCACACAGGTGTTGATCTCCAGGCCTCGAGGGCCGGTGTCCTGTAGGTTTTAGATGTGTCCTTGTCCCAAAACAGCTGATTTAAATGGCTAAATGACCTCTTCAACATGTCTTGAAGTTCTCCAGAGGGCTGGTAATAAACTAATCATTTGATTCAGGTGTGTTGACCCAGGGTGAGATCTAAAACCTGCAGGACACTAGGAGTCAAAATGTATCACACACCAATCAGAAACTTTGATGGATGGGTTCAGGTTTGAAACAATGGATCCAAAGACATGCAAAGGAAGAGGTCGAGGAGGAGGAGGAGAAGGAGATCTAGGACACCAGGGAAGAGGAGGTGAAGGAGGTGGAGGAACATAATTGGCCTTCGGGCTATCGTAAATGTCCCTGGTCAGTGTCGAGGGAATGTCACTCTGTGCACAGCCATCAGCCAATGAGGGGTACTCCACAGCCATGCCATTCTAGGACCCTATAACACTATGCTTCTCATTGCTTTTCTTGATGGTCTGAGACAACATATGTTCCAGCGGGACTACAGGGAACCAGCACAGCCAGAACACCCTCACTACGTTGTTGTAGTTTAGGATAACGTCAGCTTCCATCATGCTGCTCTGGTTCATGACTGGTTTACCAATAACCCAAGGTTGTCTAACATCTTTCTGCCTGCATACTCTCCCTTTATAAATCCGATAGAGGAGTTATTTTCAGCATGGCGGTGGAAAGTGTATGCCAAAGAACCATATGTCCGTGTGCACCTCCTCCAGGCTGTGGAAGAAGCCTGCCTAGACATATCAGTAGATGCATGCCAGGGGTGGATCAGGCATGCAAGAGGATTTTACCCCCCGCTGTCTGGCTAGGGCCAATATAGCCTGTGATGTGGATGAGATTCTCTGGCCTGACCCAAAACGCAGACAGGATTGCTGAGGTGGACTAATGTTTTTGGTGTGTGTTGTACTGTATGGTACATGAATAAAAATGTGCCACTGTATATACATTGGTTGCGTCTTTTGTGTTCATCATGTGAAAAGGTTTTTGAGGGGAAGAACCACAAGCAACATAACTTACCAGTTTTGGGAATATTGTTTTACATTTATTGCACCAATGTGTACGACTATGTTGTCGTGTGTGTGTTTTTGAAGCCTGGTGTGTGATGTCTGTGGGCAAAGTTTGGTTTTTCAGCAAGAGTGAATGGTTTTGAGTGTAGAGCTTCATTTTGAACTGACAATACGATGTTTGGGAAACTGGGGGAGACGTAATGGATTTGTGTTTACTGCTTTGGGAATACGAGGCATCGTTTCAAGAAATGCTTTTAAGCAATCGAGAAAAACTGTAATCTAATTAGAGGGTATTGGTATACATACAGAAGCACAACAAAACCAGGTGCAGTCTCATTTTACTATACACTCTAGCTTTAACCATAGCTATTTGGGACCTGAGTTACACATCAGTATTGGGGGACATTTAAAAGCTGATGTGTACCGTAAACGGGGAAACTAAACAACTTCTGGCTTAGTAGAGGAGAGGAGAGAAGTAAACCAGTCAGACCAGGACTCTGCAGTCTAGTCGTATGGGCTCAAATTGTGGTCATAAATATTTTGTAATACTTTGTATATCAGACTGCGTAGTTGTGATCTGAATTTTGCAACATTGTAAACTGAAATATCTGAAAATGTCATGTTTGAGCATCTATCGATGAGAATTTGTGTGTGGAAAAAAGATTTGTTTGTAAAAAAATAATTATACAAGTTACAAATTTTTTTTTGTTAAGCTCTGGTTACAGATACAAAAAAATACTACGTGTTAAACTCTGAGCTTAAGTTCCCTCGCTTGTGTGTCAGTTTCAACTTGAAAGTACAAATTTTGACCAGATTTTTTTTCCTTTCAACTGATTGTTCAATGTCATGTCAATCACAAATTTAACAATCCAGTTAGAGAACAGATGGGTTTGGCTGCTGGTGCTTTACTGAGCTTCAGGTCCTGGAAGGGTAATACATTTTAAAGATGGATGAAAGCGCAATGTCACTTGAACATAAGCACAGAGTTTTATCAGTTTGATCATTGATCAATGGTCTTTGATCAGTGGTTGTTCCAATCCTTAAAATACCAGCACAGGATAAATTAAGAACAATAAATGGTAAATGGCCTGTATTTGTATAGCGCTTTACACATTCAGCCATCCACCCATACACACACATATTCACACACTGGTGACGGCAAGCTACATTGTAGCCACAGCTGCCCTGGGGCGCACTGACAGAGAATAAAGCAAAAGAGTAAAAAGTAAAACACATAATACATAAAAATTAAAACAACCCTGTATTTAAAAACAAGACAAAACAGCATAGAATCAACTAAAACAACTAAACTAAAACTAAAACCAACATCTCACATGGTGTAAAAGGCCGGAGTAAAGAGGTGGGTTTTCAGGAGTGTTTTAAAAACAAGCAGAGAAGAAGCCTGTCTGACCTCTAAGGGCAGATCGTTCCACAGTTTTGGAGCTGCTACAGCAAAAGCACGATCTCCTCTAGGTTTACGCTCAGTCCTGGGTACATTCAGGAGCAGCTGATCAGCTGAGCTGAGAGAGCGGTTGGGTGTATATGGCTATAGCAGGTCAGAGAGATAAGATGGGGCTGGGCTTTAAAAGCAAACTAAATGAATCATAAAAGGAATGGGCAGCCAGTGAAGTGAAGCTAAAATAAATGTGCTCAACTTTCGAGTGCCAGTTAAAAGAGGAGCTGCGGCATTTTGCACCTTCTATAAATGAGTAATGTATGAAGGACTGATCCCTATATAAAGTGCATTACAGTAATCTAGCCGAGTGCTAACAAAGGCGTGGATAACTGTCTCAGAGTGCTACCGTGAAAGAATTGGCTTTATTTTAGCCAGCTGCCTAAATCTGACTGTCAAGCTTCAGTTCAGAGTCCACTTTGACCCCCAGGTTTGTGACAGTTGGCTTATTATACTGGGCCAAGGTATCTAAATACACATTGG
The DNA here is from genome assembly GCF_036321145.2 of Pelmatolapia mariae. Classification (NCBI taxonomy): domain Eukaryota; kingdom Metazoa; phylum Chordata; class Actinopteri; order Cichliformes; family Cichlidae; genus Pelmatolapia; species Pelmatolapia mariae. The sequence goes on along the minus strand of NC_086244.1, from coordinate 1,732,175 downwards.
GGGTCACAGTGAGGCTAACAAAAACCATCACTTCGGTCTTTTTGTCATTAAGTTTTAAAAAGTTAAGAGACATCCGAGCCTTAATGTCATCAAGACACTGAAGTAATGGCTGTGTGGAACCAACCTGGTAGGCAAACTGCAGAGGGTCCAACTGGTGGCCTGTAATATCCTTCAGGGCTAACACTAGGCGTTCAAAAGACTTCAAGTCAAGGCGACATTTCTATAATCATTAAGTTCTATAATGGTGGGTTTCTTGGGGACAGGGATGATGGTGGAGCGTCTGAAGCAGGAGGGAACTTCACACAGCTCCAGGGATCTATTGAAGATGCGGATAAAGATGGGAGCCAGCTGATCGGCACATGTTTTGAGGCAGGAGCGTGAAACACTGTCTGGTCTCAGGGATTTCCTAGGCTTCTGTTTCTGAAACAGTCAGCTCACATCCCGAGTATGTTTTCTGAGTTCCAGGGGGGAGCAAGGGGGGTTGGTAAGATGGAGGTCGTTGAGTCTAAGGAGCTTGAAAGAAAAGCGTCCGGACTTCTTTAAGTTGCTTGAAGACGTTTCACCTCTCATTCGAGAAGCTTCTACAGTTCTAAGGTCAAATGGTGGAGAGTCCCAGATCTAAGCCCTGTGGGAGTGTCCCCCCCAAGAAGGACATGGACCCCCTAATGATCCTCTACCTAATCACACGAGCCAAGGTCTGAAAACATGTGTAGGTCACAATCAGCCACGGTTTCGGGTGAACCCCTTGTGAAACCTATCATGTTACATCAGCCTGAAACACACTGGCTTCCTCAGAATGCCTCACTGACCTCACAGCTGCTCAAACTGTCACTGATACAAATGATTGCTTGGAATAATGTTTAGTTGCCACTCTGTGAGCTCACCTTCTGTCACAGTAGTTGGAGGAGGACTTGATGTAGCTTCGCTCTCTGTGGATGTTTGTGAAGAAGGATTAATAATTACCTTTCTAATCATACAGGCTTAATTTCACAGAGACTAGAAGTTGAGTTGTTTTTTGAAGTTGTCTGTTTATCTTTCAGGTTCTTACTCTGACAGGCATAAACCACCTCCAGGTACTTGTAGGTGCCACCACAGGGGTCTCCAAACACTGAGCTCTTTGCTTCAACAGTACAGTTGTTCTGCCAGTTACACCTGTGAATGCAGGTCAAAGGTGAGTCAGCAGAGGACTGAAATACGGCGTGTCATCTGAGAGAAGATGGAAAGCTGAAGAAAGAGAGTCAGCATCTGTACCTGTTAGTTACATATTCTGTACTATTGGGACTCGAACAGTGAACATTTTGGAGCTGAGAGTCAGGACGTCCATCAGGGCACATGGTGTTGTCACGACGACCAAAGTTAGCCCAGTAGACGACTATAACCTGTCCTTCACCTGAGGAAGAGTTCATAAACTGTAACCATGTTTGTAGTTCTATCAAATTAAAGTTACACTAAAGTTACAATAAATGAGAAAAATAAATCTGACCACACTGAAGTTTCGCCTGAGATCCTTCACATGTTACACTGTGGACTGACAAAGAAACACATCACATTAGAAACTGTAATAATTCATGTACAGATGTGACTGATTATTAGCTGATAATCAGAGATGTAACAGACTTGCAGGGAAGCAGTTGAAGGTGATGTCCAGGTACATGCAGACGCTGGGATCACAGGTACAGACCATGTTTCTATTCATTTCACACACTTCCTTCAAGTCACAGCTGCAGGGAGACAAAAAGCTCATTTGCAGGTTTGTTGAAGTGATCAGTTCATGATTTCTAATATCTGCTGCTTTCATTTGAACTGCTGTTACTTTTTATTGTAATCAAAGCAGTTAAACTACCCGACAGTGTTCACCTTTTCTTGATGAAGTCCAGATCGTGAAGCCGAGAGCAGATTTCTTTATCTGCACATCTGTACAACACTGACTGCACAATCATCACTCCACTGCCTGTTACATACACGATGAGACAAAAGGAAAAATAACTATTAATGTAATTCTTTTATTAAACTTCATGATTTAAAGCTGAGAGTCTGCACTTCAGTCACATCCAGACTCACAGCCTCTTTTTCCCCAGTGGTGCTGGTTTCAGTCATTATGCAAATGTGCTGTTTAAAAGGCTGGAAACCTGCAGTCAGCTGAGACTGATGGAGTCACTTGGATGATGATGAAATGTTTCTCCGACTGAAAACGCTACGTCCAGATGAACTGAATCAACTTTTTGAGATCCTGACTGTCTAATTTAAAATCCACTGTGGTGATGTACGTGAGCAAAAACAAGTCACTGTATATATTCTTATAGACCTGACTTTACATCCAGCTTTAACGTACAAACTACACCCTCCTTACCACAGCTCAGCTGTAGGACACTGATGTCGTTAAAGGTGATCACTCTCTTTGTGGATATGGGCTTCACATTGGAAGGTAAAGAGAGCTGGGCTCTGCTAAACCCTGTAATAAAAAATGAATACTGTGTATTTAATCAAATAATGCTGTAGAAGAGAGCCTGAGATGAATAATAACTAATGATTACATGCAGAGAGGTGTATAAACACACATAACTACATGCTTCACCAGTATCGAGTTAACAGCTAACACTAAAACCTTTACCTGAAGTCAGGAGGAAATACGCTGCTCCCAGCACTGAAAGAGACAAACAGGAACCTCAGTGTTAGACTGTGTGTTGGACACAGCTCATTTATTCATCTTCTGTTTAAATCTATGTTAGCAGAGTTTGGTGTGGCCTTTCATTCATCTCAGAGTATGAAATGAAAATAATCAATAAGGATTTACAGAGTGTGTGTGCTAAAAAAAGCTTTTAAACTATTTATAAATCCCCACATTCATGAAGACTTACGCTATTCTGAAAAACACTTTATAAGCAACGCATTCAAACTACAATTTTTTGTGTCCTTTTTTATTATTATTATTAAATTGGAAGCATTGGAATCTTTTCAGTAAAATAATCTGTATTCATGATTAAGAGTAAGATAATATAAAGCTGTTTCGAGTAAATGAATACCAAAGAATAAATTTCAGGAGACTTTACAAACTCTCTGTAAAGACTAGAAAGCCTAACTGTCCTGCTGAGATAATACAAACATGTATTTATGATATTAGATTAATCGCTCTATTGAAACATGTCAAAGTTCAGCACATTTTACTTCTTGGCACTGATTTCATTTCTACTGTACATGAAAGATTATGAGTGTGTTGTACTCACACAGTGTGCTGCTGAGTCCGGAGCAGAGCATGGTGTTAGAGCTGGTTTTCAGTGAAGAGCTGAGCTGATGGGGGATCAGAGACCTGGTGTCTTCACACTGTCTGGTTCAGAAATGTTACCTACATGCAAAAGAGGCACGCAGTGGAAAAAGAAGGATGTCTTCCTTATTAGACCCAAACATTCAAATGAGGAAAAAAAACATAAAATAAACAAAGATATTACAGGCGTCTCTGACTCTGAACTGTCCCTCTGATGGACTCATTTCTAATACAGTTGCATGCAAAATATTCTGATTTGAATGAAATATTGTGTCTCACTGGTCAGAGCACACACAGGAGACAGTGTTTGGGACCGTGGTTCAACGGCTGTGATGAAATGGGGAAAAACATCAGTAAACAGCAGTAACTATGTCCTTAAAATCACAACATGTCATTGTGCAGCAGCTACAGCATCATGCAAAAGGTTTGGAGCACAGACGGAACAGGACCTTCATGAACACCCAAATCATCATCCAGGAAACCTGAGGCTGAAAAAGCCATTACACCTGTGTTTGAGTGTGTTGTTCAAACTCACCACGAAGGACTCGAATATTTCTTTTGTTTTTTAAAACATCTGAAAAAAGTTAAACGTGTTTCTAAAAAAGTGGCCTTTCTGGGACAAATCCCTCCACCCCGATCATGTAACCATTCACTTCAGTTTTATTTATAGCGCTCCGTATCACAAAAGCAGACACTTCAAGGAAGCTTTACATTGTGAAGTAAAGAACCTACAAAAATACAGAGAAACCCCAACAATCAGACGACCCCCTAAGAACAAGCACTTGGCGACAGTGGGAAGGAAAAACTCCCTTGAAATAGGAAGAAATCTCCAGGCTCAGGGAGGGGCAGACATCTTTAATGAGCTGTTGGGGCTGAGGGGAGGAAGACAGGACAAGGACACGCTGTGGAAGAGAGCCAGAGATTAATAATCATAACTAATAATTAAGTGCAGAGAGGCGTATAAACACACAGTGAGTGAAAAAGCCGGCAGCAGCGCAAATATATGCACGATCACATCTGTGTTCTTCAGGTCTATCATCACAAGACTGACACACAGATTGAGTGCAGGCAGGAAGCTGTGTAATGTTGTTCACCCTCATTCAGTGGAGTTCACTTCAGTTCTTTTCTAAAGGCTCACCAACGTGAATGTGTCTCCCTGCTTTATCACACCTCAGTTGTCAGTTTGTGTGCTCAGAAACAAACATACTGCTGAGAGACATCGTCAAAGCTGTTGCAGTTATCAAGGATGGCTAATCAAGTTTGTTTTAGTCGGGACAGAAGGCAACATGAAGCATTCAGGAAGGTATGCCTGTTTTAGGATCATGGCTCAGTAACCACAGCACTGAACCATGCTCCTGTTGGCTGATTTCCATGAAGGTGAACTTAAATGATCTTAAATTTCTCATTTTCTGTCTCTTCCTCCTCAGATTAAGCTTCTGGATTCATCACAGGAGGTTCAGACACACAGCCAGTGCTTCTGTGTGGCGGTGCTCTTATGTGCAACCACACGGTGGCGCTGCTCTTCCAAACAGCTCATTACAGCTCAGAGTGCCGGTTGTCCCCGCTGCACACAATGGTATTTTAAATGAAGTGAAAGCTTTGTATTATAAACATATAAACCGTACAGCATCCATAGTAAATGTGTCTTCTGTCAGGCTGTGAAGCCAGGATCAACTCCACCTTCTTCACCAAGCTGCTTTGATTATTATCATTCACCTGCTGACTCACAGCGTTTGTCCTACACAGACCGTTCATACCTCAAAACACCCGGCTCGACTGTGTGCTGCTTGCTTCCACTCTGATTTTTACAGTTTTCTACCCTTTCTGAATTTTTCCACTTTTTCTGGTGATAAAGTCTCATTGACCAGAAATGATACATTGAATAAGTAAAAAAATAAAAAATAAATAAAATAAAATAAAGAAAAATTAAGATGAAAATTAAAATGACATTTAAAATAATAAAATTAGCACAAATAGCAAAATAATAATAATAATAATACAATGGTATAAAATCATAATTAGAAACACATTTAAAACAAATGTAATTGTTTTGAACGTAATTAAATTCTTTTCCGGCTGAGGAAAAGGGCACTCCACCCTTTTCCTCAGCCGGAAAAGGGTGGAGTGCCCACTCCGAGTCAGGGACGAGACCCTGCCCCAAGTGGAGGAGTTTCAGTATCTCGGGGTCTTGTTCACGAGTGATGGGAGAAGGGAGCGGGAGATCGACAGATGGATTGGTGCTGCAGCTGGAGTGATTTGGACGCTGTACCGGTCTGTTGCGGTGAAGAAAGAGCTGAGTGTAAAAGTGAAGCTCTCAATTTACCGGTCGATCTACGTCCCTACCATCACCTATGGTCACGAGTTGTGGGTAGTGACCGAAAGAACGAGATCGTGGATACAAGCGGTGGAAATGGGCTTCCTCCGAAGGGTGGCTGGCCTCTCCCTTAGAGATAGGGTGAGAAGTTTGGCCTTTCGGGAGGGGCTCAGAGTAGAGCCGCTGCTCCTCCACATCGAAAGCATCCAGTTGAGGTGGTTCGGGCATTTGACAAGGATGACCCCTGGGCGCCTCCTGCGTGAGGTGTTCCGGGCATGTCCCGCCGGGAGGAGACCCCGGGACAGACCCAGGACACGCTGGAGAGATTATATCTCTCGGCTGGCCTGGGAACGCCTTGGTGTTCCCCCGGATAAGCTGGAGGAGGTGGCTGGGGAGAGGGAGGTCTGGGCTTCTCTGCTTGGGCTGCTGCCCCCGCGACCTGGCCCCGGATAAGCAGAAGAAAATGGATGGATGTATGGACAATATAACAACTGTCATCTTTTGCCCACAGCTGAGACGTTTGGTCAGACCTAGAATCTTTCTTTGTGTTACAACTGCATGTTGGTGTACATATGTCAGGAGCAAGATTTTATAAAAAATATATGATTAGCGGGTAGGCAGGAACTGAGCGGCTGTGGACAGCTGTTTTTTTTTCCCATACAAACTTTATTGAACAAACAATGAGTATACAACATATAAACGGCTGTGGACAGCCTGCCTTCAATCAAGTCCTCACTTAATTCCACGTTATTCCGATCGCTAACGCCACGTGCGAAAACTGAAAAATGGACCGAGAAATGTTGATCCGTGTCTTGTGTACTGTTTTAATTCCCGAGGAGCTACAAAACCAGTATCAACGTCGCCGGCATGTTTGGTACCTTAGGCTCATCAGAACCAGTCACATCCAGGTAAAATAATCCACCCTAAACTACACACATTTAGGAATTACTTAGCTATCTTAGCTAGGTAAACCTGCAGTCAGCTGAGACTGAAGAAGTCACTTGGATGAGTAACGAAACGTTTCTCCCACTGAAAACGTGACGTCCAAATGAACAGAATCAACTGTTTTGGAATTACTCATGAAGTTTAACGGATAATGTCAATAACTGAATGACAGTCGGTCATTCGCACACATTCACCATATCTGTCATGGTTGGCTGTGTGGCAGGCAGGCAAGCAGGAGTGGTGGATCCAAAATGCAGGACTCAGACACGTACAAGTACAACTTAAAGCGCAGCTTTATTGCTGGGAAAAACCTCTTACTAAACTAAACTCACCAAAAGACAAACAAAAACCCTGGAGAACTAAAACACTGGAACTGAAATACTAAACAAGAGCTGGAGACTAAACACTGGAAACACGGAGGCAAAACACACAGCTAGTGGAGGGTACAACGCGACACTGACACAGAGAAACACAGGGCTTATATACACAGAGTGGTAATAAGCGAATGGGCAACAGGAGGGAGACACAGCTGGGAGAAATTGGACTAACGAGACAGGGGAGCAGTAAAACTGAACACAATGACATCACACAAGACCATGATCCTTCAAAGTAAAACAGGAAACAAAACATACTTTACTAATACACGGACTAGACAGAGAGACAGACTAGACACTGACCAAAACCTACTAAATAATAATCATAATCAAAACAGTATCACTGATTAATCAGAACATAATCATAATCTAGAAAAACACCAAAACATGAGAAACAGAAAGCTGGGTCAAAATGACACAGAACCGTAACAGTACCCCCCCTCCAAGGGCTGGCTCCCGACAGCCTTAACAAAAACAAAACAACAAAACCAGAGCATGAGGCCAGGGCGGGCGGAGGGGGTCCAGGACAGAGGGACAGAAACAACCAAAAGACAAGGAGCAAAAGTCCAGGAACACAGGAAAACTCGAGCTATCATGAGCCCATAAAAAGGTCAGGGGGTCGGCCCGGAGGGCGACGGCACAAGAGTCTGAAACAGTTCAGGGGGCCGGCCGTGCGGAGAGCAGCAGCGGTGCGGCGATTCCGAGGTGCAGAACGTGGCTTGGGCAGCGGCGTGGCAGCTGCAGGACCAGGCGAGGCTGCTGCAGGCGAGGATGAAGACTCGGAGACTGGACCAGACGAGGATGAAGACTCGGAGACTGGACCAGACGAGGGTGGCACTGCAGGCGATGGCGTGGAAGCTGGAGACGGTGGCGCTGCAGGCGACGGCGTGGAAACAGGAGACGGTGGCGCTGCAGGCGATGGCGTGGAAGCCGCAGGTGGTGGCGCTGCAGGCGACGCAGGCTGGACGGATCCTTCAGGCCTACCAGCAAAGACAGGAGACGAAAGCCGGAGCGGTCCCTCGCAAACAAAGTTTTGCTAACTTTGTTTGCAAAACTCAGTTACTTTTTTGAAGAAGTAACTATATAATTAATTGCCCAACATTGGTCATTATTTACTGTATTTTGCAGACAGAGAGTTACAGGACTCTCTCCCAGACCACAGACTCATAATACAAATCCGAGCTTTATAAAAAAAAAGAAAAGAAAGTTTTGTTTTCAAAATTGGAGTTCAAGTTATTTTTACTTCCAATAGTGTTAACATGCTACACAGGTCATGAACAAGATTTTTTTACATTTTCATTGTAAGTGGGCTAAAGCAGTTAATTAAAAGTAGTCTAACATAAATGTAAATGCTGTAATTTGATTATTTTAATAAACCATGTAACTTGGATGGATTGGATGCTGGCGTGACCACAGTGCACACGTCTGCTGTTGCTCACAGTGGTCCAAGAGACCGCTCAGGGAGTTTGTGTGCGCACTCAGACACAAGACAAATTAGAGGGAACATTGCTACAGGGTGGAGTGTTTGGGATGCCTCGTTCTACTGTCCACACCATTGTTCACCGCATAACAGAAGAAGTGGTGGCCATTTGCCACCAGGTAATCCACCTCCCAAAGACACCAGAGGACCTGGAGGTAGTGTCCCGTGGGTTTGCAGGGCTGGCACGCCACAGAGCCCTTCTGAAAGCGGTGGGTGCAATCGACAGCTGCCACATCTGCATCAAGTGTCCAAGCGGCCCTGATGGTCAGTGCTGTAGAAACAGGAAACTGTTTCCATCTATCATCTTCCAGACAGTTTGTGACTATCAGGGCTGCTTCATCGACATGTACGTGCGCTGGCCTGGGTCTGTGCACGATTCCAGGGTGCTTGAGGGCAAACCAGGGCCAAGTAGCAGCAGTGGGTTTACCACTGACCCCCTCTCCTGACCCTGGATACTTGCAATCCTGAAGGCAGAGGAAATCAAAAATGACAGTTGACAAATGATAACACCACAACAACTCTTAGTGAATATACATTCACTAACTTGTGTCTTCACCACTCATCTTCTTGATAACAACATACTTTGTATTTTGCCTTTAGGTTATCCCACTTTTTTCTTGCCTGCAAGGGGGTGACTTTCCCCTGCAGGCCCATCTTCTCCAGAATTGTCCTGATCACACCTGAAAAATAAGAGAAGACAGAAACCTTGGCAACTATGTTGACCCCTAAATCCAAACGTTTTCACAGCATAACACCAGAGGAATACCGTATGGACATCACAGGTTCTGTACAGCATGAGGGTTAATGAAACTGTACTCATAAATATGATGTGTAAATTGATTTATTCTTGTACCTCCATGCCACAGTGGCAGAATTCTTCACCCCTGTGATGAGGTGATCATTTTCGCCTCGCAATTTAATAAAGAAACTTGTTTGCTCTTTGTTTCCTAAAACATATCACACAACGATTAATTGGACAAATATAAATTAGTTGTATGTAAGTGGCAATGCACGACAAACGGCTGGAGCCACCAGGCTCTTTGTGAGCGATTTCAAATTCATTTTTTATATAAGGTCTCATCTCTTAAGTTGTCCCTTCTCCCTGTTTCATGTCCTCTCCCCATTCCTGAGTGCATTTCAACTTTCCACCAGTTTGAGCCTGTGCCACTTTTGACTCTTAAGCGGCTAATTGATCAAATGAATAACACCAATACTGTGCTTGACATTCTTCCATCTCACATAGCTAAGGACTGTTTTGATGTAATTGGACCTAGTATCCTATCTCTAATGAATTTCTCCTTGCTCTCAGGCTGTGTCCCTTTGGTTTTTAAACATGCTATAGTCCACCCGATTCTTAAAAAAATAAACTCTGACTGTTATGACCTTTTGAACTACACACCGATCTCTAAGCTTTTGTTCTTGTCCAAGATCCTGGAGAGACTAGTTCTCTCCCAGCTCCAGGCATACTTGGACACGAACAATATTGCTGAGAAATTTCAATCTGCTTTTAAAGCCATTGCATAGCACTGAAACAGCGTTGGTTAGAGTTCTTAATGATATTCTTGTAATCACTGATACTGGACGCTCTATGGTCCTAGTTTTATTGGACCTCTCTTTGGCTTTAGATGTGGTGGACCATAACATTTTATTATTAAGACTTGAGCACACTGTGGGTATTAGAGGCACTACCCTCGACTGGTTTAAATCATACCTCGCTGACAGGTCCTTTTCGGTTAACTTGGGCACCTTCTCCTCTTCCTCTGCACCGGTCTGCTGCGGTGTACCTCAAGGCTCAGTTTTAGGCCTTATTCTTTTCTCATTTTATTTGCTCCCTCTAGGTGCAGTCTTTGAAAAATACAATATTGCCTTTCACTGTTACGCCAACGGCATACAGATCTATTTTGAACTTACTGACGACCTTGCTGTGTCTCTGCACTACTTTCAAGAATGCATGTGGGAGGTCAAAGAATGGTTCCTGAGTAATTCTCTTGTATTAAATGATAAGAAGGCTGAGATTGTGGTGTTCAACAGTAAAATCACTCGTGCCCGACTCTGTGCTGCCCCGGGTCCCTTTGCTAGCTCTTCCTGTGACTATGTCAGTAACTTAGATGTACTGCTGGATAGCTCGCTCAAACTCGATAAGCAAGTGTCTGCTGTAGTGAGATCTAGCTTCAACCAACTGCGCCTTATCTCTAAGGCTAGGCATTATGTTCCACATGAAGAACTGGAGAAGCTTATTCACGTTTTTTTGACCTCCAGGTTGGATTATTGTAATTCCTTGTACTACGGTCTTCCCTCTTCTCTTCTCCTTAGACTGCAAACAGTCCAAAATGCGGCGGCCCACCTCCTGACTGGTACCAGGAAATTCTGCTCTATTACTCCTGTTATAGCTGGCTTGCACTGGCTGCCCATAAAGTACCGTATTCAATTTAAAATATTACTCCTTACGTTCAAAACTATTAATAAATTAGCGCCGAGCTATCTTAGTGAACTTCTCAGGCCACATACTCCTGCTAGAACACTTAGATCTGCAACTCAACTACTTCTGACACAACCTAGATCTCGGCTGAAGTCTCGGGGTGACCGTGCGTTTGCTCTGGCTGCCCCGGTACTGTGGAATAACCTCCCTCTTGATATTCGTGCCTCTGATTCTATTGCACTGTTTAAATCATGGCTAAAGACCCACTTATTCAATCTTGCCTTTCCTTCTAGTTAACATTTCTGTTATGATTTTATATTATGCACTTTTATGCTCATTTAATTCCTTGTTTGTTCTGTATCTGCTGCTTCTCCTATGTATCAGTGACAGCTATCTGCTTGCATACGTAGTACTTGCTTTGGTCCTATTTCTGTTTTAAAATTTGAATTTATTTATTTAAAAGGGACAGTGCAGTTTAACATAGTTCAGGTGCAAGACATGAGACTGATGTACCGCACATAGGTTTATAGCTACTGCTAATTTTCAACAATTGTCCCTTGTTGGGCTTACAATCTAAATAAATACATATTACAATAAAACATACATTTTCATAAAACCAAATTACATCATAAATACAATTACAATTAATAGACAATAATGTAAAATAAAATTAAAATCATCAGATAAAATGACTACAACTTTGGTTTCCCTTTAACCACACTTTAACCTTCAATGTAAAGGATCTAATGTCTGTAATCAGTTTGATATCGGTTGGAAGTGTGTTCCACAGATGGCAGGCCTTTATAGAAAAAGCTGACTGACCGAATGTAGATCTGCGGTATAATATCTTACAGTTACCGTTCACCTTACTCCTAGTAACACGATTACTGTCTTGTCTCTGAATGTATCTATTGAGACACTCTGGGGCCATCCTATTTATACATTTAAAAACTAATTTAAGATAACACCAATGATTAAAACTCTTAAAACTAAGTAAGTTATATTTCTGTAAAATGTGACAATGATGCCACCGAACCGATTTTTTATCCATTATTTTTAAGGTTTGATTATATAAAGATACCACAGGCTGAATTGTAGATGGTGCTGCTTGAGTCCAAACTGTCATACAGTATGAAAAATGCGAAAATATCATAGAATGCATAAATAACTGAGCTGCTGAGGTGGGTATATAGTGCCGAATTAACTTAAAACAATTCAGATTAGCCTTGACCGTCTTAGAAATCTTCTTTACGTGCTTGTCAAATTTAAGATGTGAATCTAAGATTATTCCTAAAAACTTAAAATCTTTGACCTCCTTTATTTCTTCGTTCCCTAGGTTGATTTTAAAATCATCAGATGAATTTCGTTTCCTAATCGAAAAACACATAGAAACAGTTTTTTTTAAATTCAGTACAAGATGATTTTGTTCCAGCCATTTTTGGACACCATTTAGATGTATCGTTAAGGTGTCTGCTGCTTCACCAGGTGACTTAGCTGGTACGTATATCATTGCATCATCTGCATAAAGTTGACAGTTGGCTTTTGGGCAGCTGGTAGGCAAATCGTTTATAAACAAACTAAATAGCAATGTGTAACACAAAGTTATTTAAGAGCTAGTTTTATTGCAATGGATGAGTTTACTGACTGACGCGCAGAAGAAATGGTTCTTTATGGAGCCTAGATGGTGTGAATGACGAGACCAAAGACTGTAATATCTTGTACCAAAAAATATATTGAATAAATGGGGGAAAGGGGAAATGGAACAAAATAATTAATACGACACACAACATAAATAAATGCCCACAATTAAATAATAAATCAATGTGATTTTTTCTGTGCAAGAGTCCTTTTTGTTAAGAGTTCTTTTGGTCCTTTGTTAAAGTTTCTTTTTTTTTTAAAGTTCACTTTAAGGAATTCCTCCTTAGGGTCCAGCTTCATAGTGGGGATATGGTGTCCGTAATCCAAAGACGGCAAATTGGGGGAAAAGAACAAAGAATGGTCCTACCGGCTCGCCACTTCAATATGAAGAAGATCAGTTTAAAGGGGGGAAAAAAAACCTGACCTGTAGGTCAGAAAAATGTTCATTAGCACATCAAGTTCGATTCAGTTTACCGGTAAACAAATACATTTTTCTGCAAGTCTATGTAACAATGCAAATCATCATCATCATCAATCACAAATGTACAACAGTTAAATTATTAATCATCTTGGCTACGTAGCTTAATCTATATGTTCCAGCAGCATTCGCTACAAACAAAGACAAAAACAACACTAAAGAAAAACAACTGTCTAACAGACAGCATAGCCGAATTCAAGGCAACACATAACAATAATCATTCAATTGCACTTTGTTTCAAAGTAAGCCCATTAAAGTGCTTAAGTAAATAAAAGTGTTCAAAAACAGCGGTTTTTGAACCGGAGTTCTGCTCGCGGTGGGAACGCCGCCGAACAAAGTCATTTTTTAATCGCGAAAACAATCGACTGGTTACTGACAACTAAAAGGTTGTTATTGGTAGATGTTAAGAACACTTACCGCTGAGGTGATACAATTTTATAGACGGGTTTAGGGGAGAAAAACGCTTTGTTTTCCAACGCGGTTCCACACGACATAAGCTTACAGCCACAGCAGGAGTCGAACCCGGAAGTATCCCTCCACGGCCGTATTCATAGTTGCCGCGACGTGGAAGGAGCCAATCAGGAGAGGGGCCTCAAATCAGCTGACGTGGGTCATGTGACAGGGAGTAGTTGATATGGGTTCCTGACTACAGGTCAGGTTTTTTTTCCCCCCCTTTAAACTGATCTTCTTCATATTGAAGTGGCGAGCCGGTAGGACCATTCTTTGTTCTTTTCCCCCAATTTGCCGTCTTTGGATTACGGACACCATATCCCCACTGTATGAAGCTGGACCCTAAGGAGGAATTCCTTAAAGTGAACTTTAAAAAAAAAAGAAACTTTAACAAAGGACCAAAAGAACTCTTAACAAAAAGGACTCTTGCACAGAAAAAATCACATTGATTTATTATTTAATTGTGGGCATTTATTTATGTTGTGTGTCGTATTAATTATTTTGTTCCATTTCCCCTTTCCCCCATTTATTCAATATATTCTTTGGTACAAGATATTACAGTCTTTGGTCTCGTCATTCACACCATCTAGGCTCCATAAAGAACCATTTCTTCTGCGCGTCAGTCAGTAAACTCATCCATTGCAATAAAACTAGCTCTTAAATAACTTTGTGTTACACGTGGCGAGCCAGCCAGGAGAGGGGCCTCAAATCAGCTGACGTGGGTCATGTGACAGGGAGTAGTTGATATGGGTTACAAATGGGCCAATTCTATTATCTTCCTTTTATTCTCTATGTTACTTGTTAAGCACCTTGGTATACCCTTGGTTTTAGTGTGCTTTATAACTAAAGTTTTTTATTATTATTATTATACTAGTTCACGTGCAGTTTTTATGGAGATTATTTACATTACGAGATAACCATAGGCATATGCCCAAAGCCTAACAACACAACCGCTACAAAGGTTCAGCTTTTGTACGACCAACTTTTGGAGTACTCTTTGAATTCGGACAGCCTTCGTCACGTCGCTGTGACATCATTGCCTCCAAATACGGCATTTGAAGCATCCTTCCCCTAAATTCGGACACAGCTTTTATTTATCCCCAAGGGGCAATTAAGATAGATGATACCTTGCCGACCATATGTACAATACACAAACATCACATTGGGGAGACAGATCAGGCTAGGTAGCACTGGCTGGTTGACCGCATGAGCAGCGACCCGGAACCAAACAATGGAAAATGCACAACATGAGGAAAGACGAGGAGAAAAAATAACTCCCCCCAGACTGAGCTCCAACAGGAAGATCAGTTTGAGCAAAATAAAAAAACACACATCAGCACATGAATCATCACATCTCACAACATAGAAGACATAAGCTTCGAAGGCGTTTGGAGGGGGTGGGGAGCCAAGATGGTGAATGTTTGGGTTTAGTGCAAACAACTGCATCCAATTTTTACAGTTGGTCTAATGTCCGTCAATGGTTACCAATTCTCTCAATTCTCTCAATTCCTGTTCTTCTTCTCCAAGATCTTATCCATATTGCGCTCAATAACACAGTCTTACTCACAGCCCTGCCCATCGTCTATCATGTCGGCCAAGCTTGTGGGATTTCAAACAGCTGTAGCCGCTTCTTGTTCTTCAATAAGTCAGGTCCGAGCCAGCTCCAATCAGCCAGAACTCTGTTATCGTGGTTCCGAATTGGTAGATGTCAGTCAATGTCCTCCATCGAGAGTGTCGCCAGACACACGACGTAACCGACCATCGAGTATCCGGCAGCAAACGTCTCTGCAGGACAATCAGGCTCTCCCAAGCCCAGGAGTTGTCAGTTTCGTTAAGGAACCAGTTGATCAAATCCATAATTCTTCTTTTTTAGAAGAATTCTTCTTCGTTTTTAGAGAACAAGTCTGGGAGACTCTCTTAGGGTTAGAGAATAAGCGAGACTATACAAAGGACATGAGAAGCCAAGCAGGAAAGATAAAGGAGAAGGAGAAAAAGACCGCCTCCGTCAAGAGTCAAGAAAGAAAGGCCTAAAGGACTAACTGCATAAAAGACCAGCGCTCTCACTGAGCCCTGTTACGGGTTCGAAATTGAGGACGAGAGTAAAACAATGATAGTCCAGAAGAGGTCGGTCAAACAATTGATTTTAATGAATGCACGCAGCGTGGAGAGGTGCAAACTGCAAAACATCAGTTGTACATCTCTACCCAAAATACACTCTAGATTGCTTTTATAACATCAGGATATTGTAACGCCCCCTCTTGCGTTTACAGTCACATAATTTGCATGTACAGAACATTCCTGTATTTTAAGAGATAACTGCAGACACAGAAGTTCCCCTTTCTGGCCAAATATGGTGATGATCTCAGGCCTTTGAGGTCCCCATGGACTTGTCCTCCTTGTGTCACCTGTAACTATAAGCTTTTAAGATAATAGATTTACCTCAACGATTTAAAGTGGTTATAACTGCACCTGTCATAAACATGTTAATATTTGATCATGATAACCCCTGTAATACAAATTATAACATCATGCCGACAGCTTCAATAAATGCTTTGATGAAATGATAATTAATGTAATGATAAGGATGCTAGTTATATACAGTTCAGCAGTAAACTAATTTCTTTAATTCTACAATTCCCTCTCTTGATGTCTCTCCCAGAGACATCACCACACCATTTCCTTGTGTCACTCCTCGACCCACTCTGTCACCTCTACATCCATTAATGGCATCATGGGCCCCGAAACCACCATTCCCAGGTCCACTGCCTTCGCTCTAGCCGTCCTCTGAGTCAGCAAATCAGACAACCACCTCATGTCCTCTAGGTGGTCCAGTAATAAAACACCAGCTCCCACTTGAAAACACTTCATGCTTAAGTGGTCTCTGCTCCTTTTCTGGGTCCCTCTCTAGTGGAAATCTTCTCCTGTAAGGGATAAAAAACAAACAGCCTCTCTCTGCTACACCTCACTAACCTACTTTGTTCATCTAATGTTCCTTGAATTATTCAAAGTTGGTTGACAATATCATGTTCTGGGCTCTATCCATTATATTAACTTTACTTAATCTCAATACTCTTTACGTGTGTGAGCAACGCTTTTAGTTCTATTTAAAAACACCCCGGGTAAAATATACACCATCCCTATGTCAGCCTAAATGTCCGCTAGAAAACACACTTCAAAATTTTCTATCATCATTTACGCCTCTTTTTGCTTCAAGCATATACATAACATGCAAAAGTTACTGTTAATACCAGTTAGACAAGTTTATATTATCTACAACATTTTGTTTCACCCGGCTCACCCTCACACATTTCCTGTTCACTTATTGCATATTTATCTTTAACACCTTTTACCTCAGCAGTTGCTAAGCAGAAACAAAGCAACATGTGTTCCACCTTTTCCCTGTAAAATAAATCCATTTCATGTTTGTGTCTGTAAGCATGTTTTACATTCATTCATTACACTCCACGCCATTCCTGCAAGTTAGGAGCTGTAAATTTAAAAGCTACATAAAGTCCAGGCCTTCGGCCTGGCCTATATTTAAATCACGTGTGTTTGTAAGCGTGCATGCAATTAACCTGCTATGTTCTCATCTTCCCTCAACATGTATCACCTGGACACTCTCACCAGTGAAGCTTAAAACCCTTTTGGACGGAACATCAACTCTAAACAAGCACAGTTATGCATTGTGTATGAAATCAACTCAACCTGTAAATAGAGACATCACTGTTATGACAAACATATCCAATACTATTAAAATAATACTGTACTACATGTTATTAATGCAGTCATCATAAGGCAGATTATATGGTAGCAATGAAAAATCTCTAAATCCCCAATCCCAACAGGTCCTGCTTTTAAATCTTCCCTGACTCTCCCTTCAAGTTCTGCTGTCTTAGTACAATAATTAGGTCCTCCTAATCCCATTAAATCTGCCATATTGATTCCTTCATGTGTAAGTGTCAGATTTCGAGCATCTAAAACTTTACTCAGTCTCTGTTGTGCTAATGATGTCATAGTGAACGCCTGCAAGTTCACATAAGCCACCACACTATGTTAGTCAGAACTTTTAGTGAGTATTCTCTCCCTACATGTGCTGTTTCCTATATTATTTTGGCAACCCCTGCTGCATGCTGTGCGCATTTAGGGTGCCTTACTTCTGTTGGACTCAACCTTATGTTAACCTACATAAGTACCTGTCTTAAGAGCGACCTCTGCACAGCTCAGACGCCAGTTGCAAGAGCTCTCTAACATTAGAATCATCAGCTGTGACTTATATAGTGTTATTTCGGTACTTTATACTTCACACATTTTGAATGTTGTTTATATGGGGAGTTCCTCTTTTTGTGTCTATATTTATTAATATGCCTTGTGCACTAAAACTTCCTGTTTTTCAGTCTGGCTGAGCACTTGTTTGTGAGTAAAAGGTGGCCTTGCTCTACAAGCCAGCCTTCATTATTAAAGTACATAAAACAAGATAATGAGCAGATTCATATTAAAAATATAGCTTTTATTCCTAACACCAGTCCCCGTTTTTTCATTTCTCCCCTGAGAAATGAACTAATTCCTAGTTTATGACATTTAAGTTTACTTCAATACATTCCAATTTAATTTTATTTATATAGCGCCAAATCACAACAAAAATTGCCTCAAGGCGCTTCATATATACAGAGAAAAACCCAACAATCTTGTGACTCCCTATTGAGCAAGCACTTTGGCAACAGTGTGAAGGAAAAACTCCCTTTTAACAGGAAGAAACCTCCGGCAGAACCATGCTCAGGTACGAGCAGCCATCTGCTGCGACCGCTCGGCGTCAGCTAACAGAGATTTTTGAAGAGCAATACTTAATATTTAATAATCCACATTTCACTATTTTATTCTTCGGTTCAAATTTTTATTCTGTATTGTTCTTTATTTGTTATTATTTATGTTTAGATTGTTTATTGCTAGTCTTGGTTTGTTGTTGTCTGTTTGGGAGCTGACATAGTCTCTATGGATAAGCGTCTTTTGGTAGGGTAGCATCAGGAGAGAAGCTCCAGAGAGGCATCTTCCATGTTAAACACTAAAATATAAAAAAAGAGATCTCCTCAACGTGTTGTATATTTTTAATATTTCCTTATTATTTTGTCATAAAATAAATCAAACAAATAACTTAAGCTGTGTGACAGCACCTTGCGTTTACGCCGGGTTGTGAACTGCCCTGAAGCTACACCCCCTTTTACCCCATTTAATTTCTCAATCTTACTTTAAACTATTCCTGACCTTCTCCTTCTCTCATCTGATCATCTCAAGTACGTCCTGTACCAAATTTGCTTCCTCTTTTCAAGCCCACATTTAATTACAAGCTCTAATACATTTGCCCTATATGGCTGTTCCGACGTGTTTCCTGTCAACTTAACAGAGTTATTCTCAAAACTCAGAGCTGAGGTTCCCCTTTCCTAAGTCTGTATGTTCTACAAGAGAGCAAGTCGGTAAACAAGTTTATCATCACCAAGGTTGTTAGGTAAAGGTCACGTAGACATTTGCTTAGTAACCCTAAAAGAGCACATTTCATGTAGCTAATCGCATATATTAACACCCCCCCTTTTGTGACACATCTCATGTGTTACAAACTCAAGATCCTTCACTCAGGTTAGGGAATTAAAAGAAAAGGTTAATCATATCATATTAGGTATAGTTGCTCCGGGCCTTCAAACCTGTGTTTAAGGAATGAAATCAAATTAATCATCATGTCAAAATCCCTTCTTGGCTCCATCCACAGCCTGCATCCTTGAAACGTCCTATAAACAAAAGCCTGTGTGTTAACCAGAACATCACCTTTTATACTCACTTTCTCCACTTATGATCCAACCTGTGTTATAAAACAAAACTTAAAACATAACAATTATCAGTCATGTGTCCAACCTTAGTCCAGTCTTTTGTCAGTGTCCAGTCGGTCCAACCTATGGTCTGCCTGGTCCGTCCATTCACCCACACATTCACTCACACGCATTAACATCGGGTGTTGGTAGACTTCCACACAAATAATCAGATTTACCACCTTCAGCAAACTCAGTTTATTTATATAATCATTTATTTTCTTTTTACTCGTTTCTTAAGAAAATAGTTCTTTATACTTTTGGACTGGATTGGCTCGCTGCAATCCTCTTAGACAGGGACCCACAATCTGACCCATTGTAATTCGGAAAAGGTCACCTTACTTTTTGTTTTCCTGAGACTATTGTCGGCGCCGTTATTCATTGTTGTCTTTTGCAGGCCTGCTTAGAACAAAAATGAGAAAAAAGAGAGCTGAGTATTAGCTCATCAAAGTACAAAACAAAATCACCTGACAGGTTTTTTCTTTATAAGTGCACTGTTACAAAACCCCTTAAACATGTCCATGTTTATTAAAACTCCCTCTTTAAAAATAAAACAACAACCTCAAAAATCGTCAACAATCTTAAATTTCACCCATAGAACACACCCAAAACGTAAAAAGCTACACCGTTTCGTGCACAATATCCCCCTTTAAGCACTTTACCAAACTCACATTCAGCCTAAGATATAAACACGTTATAACAATGTGTCAACACTAATTTATAAACCTCTTAATCAAATTTACACCTCTCAACTGTCTACTTTGCTTCCTTTCCTCAAGGCCTCAATCACACACACACAGCAAGCTCCTCTGTCATCACTCACATTAGCTCTCCAACTAATTTTCATACTCAGCCACAAGATAAATACATGTTTAAACCTTATCACATTATTCAATTATTTTCATTTTCTTTCTATACTAATCACTTATTTTTATCAATCAGTGCAACAGCGCTCCTAAGTCACCGTTTTAAACTACTTCAACCACTTTATTAAACATTCACACCATTCAATCACTCATACAAGTAGCAAGCCGATCTTCATTGCGTATGTTTGTGTGTGCTATTTTGCATATATGGCTTCACAATCTCACAGACACTTTCCCATTCTCCAGTTAAAGAGTCAGTTTTCTCCATCCCCCAATCACTAACCCAAATTTTCCCTTCCCCACCTTAAATCACAGCCCTCCTGATCTTCCGCCACCAGTTAGGGCTTGCTGTCAGGTTCCTGGACACTGTAAACAATTCAACCAGAAACTTGCCTTAACATATCCATCCATGTTAACCTGTAATTTCTTCAGACTCCTGCATCTGGAGAATTGGTCCGGGTCTGCTTTACTCCTGAAAATAACAAACTAAAACATTTTCATTATTATCACTAAACAACCCACTAAACGACCCATTTCTCTTTTTCTAGTCAAAAATACCAATTATGTCATGTATGTAAGCGTGTTCTTCCTTGCGTTATGTTGTCATGTAAATGCAGTGTAAGCTGTTTTCTTCATTGCATGCCAGGTGATCATCTTAATTAAGTGTAAGCAGTTTCTTCATTGCATGAATGTAAGCTGCTTCTTCATTGCATCCTTATGTATTCATTGCATTTTCATGTATTCATATTTAATTTATGCATCTTTTCACTGAGCTCTACATTCAAACTATCTCACTTCTGATTCGTTTCGAAAATAATCTCACATGTAACAGTTTGTATATGTGTGTTTTCTATTCATTAATATAATTGTCAGTTATTTTGATTATCTTTACCTTTTGTATTGTTTACCTCTTTTGTTGTGATGTGGTGGACATCCCTAAAACCTCAAGAGTCCAGCCTTCAACTTCAACCCAATCATATCCTATATGCTCGCAGTCAAACTTGTCCTGGTTCACCTGACCTTGGTCCCTCTCTTCCCACTGTCCTGTTCGGCCTTCAAAGCAAACACAGTCTGTTTCTTCTCTGTCTTGATCTTTCCGTCTTCTTCTTTTACGTTAAGTTCCAGTCTGGCAAAATACCACATTCAGTTCCTTCGCCTCAGTGCCCCCCAGTCATTTGACACTGTTCTTGGCCAGCCTCCAGTTCCCCCTGCATATTTTATCATGGGGTTTCCTCCATTCTGCTTCTGGAGTCGTCAGTCAATCTTATTTTCATTTACTCTCTTGTTCTTCTCCAGCCATCTTTCAGTCTTCTCTTTCAAGCATGGCAAACATGAACCTCAGTGCCCAATGCTTTTCCACAGTTCTTTATCCCACTGTTCAACTGCCCAGCCTGTAATTCACAGTACATGTTGCATACATGCTGCTGCTGGCGTCGTCAGTGTTAATAGTTCGGTTCCTTTTGTCTGCTGTTGATCCACGATGTTCTGTCGGTCTTCATCAGGAGATTAGCTGGCCTTTGAGCTTCTTCTCAGAGTCAAGGACAAAGTGCCAGGTGAAGCTATAATTTTAAGCCAAAGAGTGGCCTGTTTTTCCCAATTGTGTTAATCTATACTTTTGCTGCTGTGCTCAAGGATTCCAGGTTTAGAGACGTTCACCTGTATTAACACACTAAAGCATATAATTAGTATCATATTCATTGTTTATCTTAAAACCTCCCTTTTGCTTCATCTGCCCACAGTTAACTCTCTCTCTCGACTCTGGGTGCACACTTGTCACCGTGAGCTTCCCTTTTATGGGCATGCATTTCCTGTCCCAGACACACACACGGTTTCCTGTTTCTACAGCTTCTGCAGAGACTTCTTTTTAATTTCACAGTCTATAAATAATCAGTAATTCTACTAAATCTTTATTTAAAAGCAATATGCCTTCATTTCACTCACACACATTTTAATAGCGCTCTTTCACACATCAGGACAACTAACACTTCTCCACACACATCACCATTCTTTAGGTCAGTTTTGCAGCATCAGTCACACAATCATTTCTTGAGTGGGTGTACTAAGTGCATATACTTATGTGTTTTCAATCAGCGTCAGTGGGATTTAGATTTCTATCCTACCTACAGTATAATTCCAGGGCCCGAAATATAACGATACTACTACATGCAAAATCTAATAATGCTTCTTCTGATCGCCTTATTACGTAAGTTACTAAAAAGCCGTAATGAGTATCTGAAACCACAGCGTGACATCGACAGGTTACATCATAAACATCCCCTGTCCATGTATATTCAACTACACAATACCCTGAATCCAACATGTGTATTTACACAAACTGTTATAAAATGTTAGTCAAAAAACACGGTGTGATTACAAAGAGTCAATAAAACACAAGTCCTATTACTTTCAACAAGTGTTACGTCGTTCAAGGACGTGTTAAAGCAAAACCCATACTCCAATTCTACATGTATCATAAAGTAGTCCTCGTATTTAACAACCGTAATGCCAACAAAGTAGAAATAAAAGCAATTCTTCCCTTAAAACACCAATATAAGTCGTCCTTAACCCAGGCTCTGCAGTCAGTCATTAGCCACTCATTAGTAAACAGGAAATGTCACTCTAAATAAGTCACAGGCATCTCATTTACATAGACACAGACACACAATCTCAAAATAACCTGCCTTCTACAGCCCCCGTGGCAGACACAATCTATATACAAACAGTCAAATTATAATACAGAGACGTCTCATACATCAAATATTTACAAGGCCTTAGATTGCACAACCTACAGAATTTAGACAAAATTTAGATTAACCCTCCAAGGGATAAACTCCAAGTTTTTGATCGTCAATGACAGTCTCAGTTCCAAACTGTATCTGCTCTAATCCCTAAATATCCTACAGAATTTAGACAAAATTTTAAATTAACGGTCCAACCGATAAACTCCCTGAGTTTTTTGTGATCAATTAACCATTCTCGGCCCCGGGCCGTGGTCACATATCTAATGCCCTAACACAATTTAAAAGCGTTTCACGCCCAAGTTCCGAACTTTGCTGACCAAAAAAGTGCAAACCACCGTCCCGGACGGCAAAGTGGTCCAACCACTAGTTATTCTGGAGTGCCCCAAGCTCCACAGTGACCAACTGACTATCCCTCAACTGAGGACAAAGTCTAAGCGTCCTTGACCTTGGCAAGCGTTACCTCTGAGCAATGCACTTGTTAGACTCCCAGAGTCCCGTTCTATACAATTTAATTATTTTGAAGACACCCCAAAAATCACAAACCCACCATATCGGTGTCCAAGCCCGGCTTTATATTCAATTGACATTTTACTGTCACAAACACTTCGCCAATAACCTATAACTCTAAATTCAGTCTGCAGTCCAACTGCTTTAAATACACTTATTCTCTTTACTCTTTACTTATTTTCTCTTATTCTCTTTACTCTTTACTTATTTTCAACGTTTCATTATCTGTACTTCAACTTATACTTTAGTTCTCATGAGATTTTCACCAAAATCAAAACAGACCTTTACCAGTAATTTCAGTGAGTAGACTTTTAATTTTGTAATAGTCAATCTGGCACAGTTTGGAAATAATTCAACAGGTAGTGCCTTACCTTTGAATAAGCCGGCTTATGTCCACTCACTTCGACCACTGACTCGTGTCTGCCCGTTTGAGCACCTCGGACCCTCTCGGTCTCAATCTCCAACTTTCTCCCTCTCTCAACCCTCGGCCAATGCACCAAATGTTACGGGTTCGAAATTGAGGACGAGAGTAAAACAATGATAGTCCAGAAGAGGTCGGTCAAACAATTGATTTTAATGAATGCACGCAGCGTGGAGAGGTGCAAACTGCAAAACATCAGTTGTACATCTCTACCCAAAATACACTCTAGATTGCTTTTATAACATCAGGGTATTGTAACGCCCCCTCTTGCGTTTACAGTCACATAATTTGCATGTACAGAACATTCCTGTATTTTAAGAGATAACTGCAGACACAGAAGTTCCCCTTTCTGGCCAAATATGGTGATGATCTCAGGCCTTTGAGGTCCCCATGGACTTGTCCTCCTTGTGTCACCTGTAACTATAAGCTTTTAAGATAATAGATTTACCTCAACGATTTAAAGTGGTTATAACTGCACCTGTCATAAACATGTTAATATTTGATTATGATAACCCCTGTAATACAAATTATAACATCATGCCGACAGCTTCAATAAATGCTTTGATAAATGATAATTAATGTAATGATAAGGATGCTAGTTATATACAGTTCAGCAGTAAACTAATTTCTTTAATTCTACAGTCCTCACCAACAGAGAAGATTAAAATAATTGTGAAAGGGGCAGAGAAAATTTTTACTATAAAACATATATCCTGGGAGCAGCTCCATAAGAGACTGAGGGGAGATGAGAAGGCAGGAGGACCAGGAGAGAGGACAGTCTGATGTTATACAGTGGATTGCTAGAAGTTTACTAGCAAATGGGCAAGAGTTTAAAGGATTTATTAAGAGTCTTAGAAAGAAACCAGATATTATCTGGCTCAGCCTGAGATTGGATTGGATATTGTAGTTGAAACTTGGACAGAAAATGGAAACATAAAGGTCGTAAATGTTTATAACCCATGTAGAAGACTGTAACTGGAAGTAATGGGAGAACTTGGGGAGTTTAGTCTTGACAATCCACATTGCTGGCATTGCATCTTTCAACATGTTTGTGGGTCGATTTGAATGCTCCAGATGTAGATGCAGCCACTCAGCCTCTACTGCAGATGTGTCACAAGTTAATCTAGTAGTAGGCTATGGCACGTGGCCACAGGTGGCAGTAGTTGACTGAACTCGACTTGAGAGAGTAAACTGCACGCTTTAGTTGTGAAGCAAAAACACTGAAATCGAAGTAATAACACGTACGAGGGAAACGATAATGAAGACAAGATCAGTTCATTGACCGTTGCTGTCCTGTGAACAGCATCAGCGTGGTCTTAATTGTTTGCTGTTTTCGCGATCGCCTCACGCATGAGAATATCACCGGATAAACTCAAATCAAATCACTTTTATTGTCATATCACATGTGCAGGTACACTGGTACAGTACATGCGAGTGACGTTCTTGTGTGCGAGCTTCACAAGCAACAGAGGTGTGCAAAAATACTGTAGCCTGGGAAATGGTTAGCCACACAGGACACAATTGCTGGGGTTCTTAATGTGCAGTTTTATTGTCAATGACAATAAAATAAACAAAAAAATGTCCTTTGACCTTTACTTTTGTCAAACGGCGGCCATATGGACTTGTACTGAACATCGACAGCATAAGAGGTAACGTGGCGAAGTAACAGAATAACCGATTAAACAAAGATGCGCCAATACAATACCAGGAATAAAGGAAATGAAATGAAATACAAAACACAAAAATACGGCAGTGGCCTCTGTCTGTGCAGAACAAAATACAAAGAGCTAAGTCACACAAGGCTCCTTTAGAAAATGTGGAAGTGTTATATACATTTTTACAAACACTTACATTCCACAGAAATCTCAGCTCACTTGGAATACTGGAGCACACAGACGATCTCGCAACTTATTCCTTGCATGGAGAAAATGGCCGCTCCACGCTGCACATACAGGTCCTTTGCATCATACATTTCAGAAATACATCATCTTGTTAAAATACTGACGTTTTACCACTGCACTACAATTATACCAATATGTTTCAATGACTTATGTGCATATTTAACAATTCCTTACCAACAATATAACTCTTTCACAACACTCCCGTTCCACATCCACAACAAAACAGTAAACAGGAAGTCCCAAGATGCATTTCTTGTTAAGTCTTTTTTTTGGAAAATTGCAGTTAACCCTTAAGCACTGCCACCCCCCAGTGACCACAATATGCAACTACACCAACCTATAAAATTAACAGCTTCAAGTACACACAACATGCAGATAACAAAAGAAATAGCACAAGCAATAACATTAAATTACTCAATAGCATTCTTGTCTTACCATACATGGAAACAAAGAAACAACATTTTAAGACCCCTTTTTGAACCTTAAATGGAAAATATTATTATTAATTTACCACTCGGCTACATTCTCCCCTGCAATCAGTCAACGCCCTCGGTGACTACTAAACCTCGACTAAATGGAAAACTCCCTGCAGTGTTGTTTGTTTTCTTCTTTTCCAAACAGAGCTGCCCTTAGACTTGTTCAAATCTGAGATGCCATGTCAGTGCTAATTGCTACAGCATTGCAGGCAGATTTGGGCAAATGAAACGGGTTCGAATGTGACCCTGCAGTGCTCTGCTCACTTTTCCTGACAGTGGGAACAGGCTTAGAGCCCTTGCTACCCTCCACCTCAATCCTGGGCCTGAACTCTGGCCCAATGCAGTCGGAATCAGGGAAGTCACTGCCTCCACCATCGGAACAAGTCCCCAAGTCTCTCTCTCTCCTAGTCATGTCAGTAAAACTTGGTTCAGGTCCCTCTGACGCGAGACCATCTGCTTGTGCTGACACTGGAAAAATGTCGCTCTCTGACCATAAGGACACTTGTGGCACATCTAACCGAGGTAGACGATCAACTTCCTCAACAATGACAAATTCTGGTTCAGATACCACTGGTTCCTCTCCAACCACTGGGTGAGGATTGGTTTGTAGTTTGGTTTGAGTTCTGGGCTTCTGAACCGGGGCTGCACAGGGTCGCAGCTCTGACCTATGAACATTCTTTGTTGGCCCTCCTTCAAAAGGTTCCACAGTGTGTGTGGTGCCTTGGACATCCACTACTTTGTAAATAGTGGGCCCCCAAGCATCCTGGATTTTATGCCTCCCCAAGGGCCGATGGCGAAGAAAAACAAACTGCCCAATGTAAACGGGGGGACAATGGACTTTCTTATTTTGAAATGAAATCCGTTCTGCTGCTTTTTGCTCCGAATAGTCTCTGGCTCGCGTGTGGGCCTGCTTAAGTCTCTCTTGGTGAACAGAGAGCCAGTTCTGACCGTTGTCTGATACACACTCACGGCCTAACAGTGCATCAACTGGAAGGCGAGGCTCAAAACCAAAAAGAAGATAGTAGGGTGAGTACCCTGTTGTTGAATGAGGAGTAGCATTATAAGCATACACAAGCTCAGGTAGATATTCTGGCCACTTTCTTTTCTTTTCAGGTGGAAGCGTTCTCAGTAAATCATGAAGAGTCCTGTTATATCTTTCACACTGAGCATTTCCTTGTGGTCTGTATGGAGTCGTCCTGGTCTTTTTAACACCATACAACTTGCAAAGTTCTGCTATAATCTCGCTCTCAAAATTTCGTCCTTGATCTGAGTGGAGTCTTTCTGGCACTCCATACTTCATAAACCATTCCCTGAGCAAAACCTTAGCTGTAGTGTCGGCTTTCTGATCTTTAGTCGGAAACGCCTCTGTGAACTTTGTGAACATGTCAGTCACAACCAGCACACTTTCCCGACCATCTGATGCTGGTTCAAGGACAGTAAAGTCCACAGCGACTACCTCCAATGGCCTGGATGCCAGAAATGCCTGCATGGGGGCATTAATCTTTGGCTGCGGCATCTTAGACAAGACACACCTTTCACAGTTCTTTACCCAGTTCTCCACATCCTCATAGTAACCTACCCAAAAACACCTTCCCCTTAGCAGGTTCACCGTGCGCTCAATCCCTTGGTGCCCCATCTTGTTGTGGACACTCTCTAGGACCTGACCTTTGAGGCAAACAGGCAAAAGCAACTGCCATACTGGCCCATGGGGGGACTCTGGAACAACCCTGTACAACAAACCTTCCCTTTCCTGAATAAGGTTCCACTGTTTTAAAAGTCGTCTCACCAGGTTGGATAAGGCTGCTCTTTCCTTGTAACTAGGTTTCTTTCCACGATCCCAAAAGGTTCTGAACCCTGTGATGGTAGGATCACTGCCCTGAAATGCTAATAATTCCTCTCTGGTATAGCCTGGGAGTGTAGGAGTATTTCCTTGCTCTGCCACCACTCCTGAGCCTGACTCCCAAGCACGTATCTGTCTCACCTCACAGCATTCAAGACCTTTAGCTACAAGATCTGGTTCCAGAGCAGTCCCTCGCCTTACCAGGCTGCAGACAGGGACACAGTCATCAAATTCTGAATCTGGATCAGCCTCTGGCTCCCCTGCAAACCTCTGCCTTGAGAGGGCATCTGCAGCAGCATTGGAACTCCCAGGTCGATACTTCACTTCAAAGTCGAAAACTGACAACTGGGCGACCCATCTCTGCTCTACTGCGCCCAACTTAGCCATTTTAAGATGGCAAAGGGGATTGTTGTCAGTGAGCACAACAAACTTCGAACCGAGTAAGTATCCCCTAAATTTCTCAGCAACAGCCCACTTCATAGCTAGTAACTCTAGCTTCATGCTGCTGTAATTACGGTCATTCCTCTCAGCCTGGCGTAGCCGGCGACTGGCATAGCCTATGACTCGCTTTGTGTCACCCTGTTGCTGATACAATACCGCCCCTAAACCATTTTGACTGGCATCTGTTTCCAGTACGAAAGGCTGTGTGAAATCAGCAAAATCAAGAATAGGGGCAGAGGTAAGTTTTTCCTTCAACCCCTCAAAAGCTGAACTACACGTGGGAGTCCACATTGCATCAAAATGGCGGCCTGCCCATCCAGATCTCTTTGCACTTAAGCATTTGTTCACCAGGTCATGTAGTGGCCCTGCAGTCTGTGAGAAGCCTCTGATAAACCTCCGGTAATAACTACAGAACCCTAAAAAAGACTGGAGCTCTTTGGCAGCGGTTGGGACCTTCCAGTCTTTAACAGCAGACACTTTGGATGGGTCCGTCCCCACCCCCTCAGCTGACACTTGGTGTCCCAGTGACAGGGGATTTCTTTAAATCACCCTGCCGTTCTTTCTTTAGCCAAGACTCCTGAGGTAGAAAGCACAAACACTGCAGTTTCTTTTACTCGCGAGGACGGTCACAGAGCGCTCGCACAGGAGACACTCATGGAACCGCGCTTTGTCACCGTCTGCGTTCTTTATTTATACAAAATTGATCTGTGTGTGTGTGTGTGTGTGTGTGGTGTTACAAAGATAATATCATCACTCCAGTAGCGGGACTTTCCCTTTTCTACATCTAAATGTTCAGAACAACAGGAAGCGGTTAGTATCTACATAAGTTCATCACACAAGTTACTAGGTGAAAAGTCACATAGACATGTGCTTAATTATAAAAAGAATACATTTCATGTAACTGATCAAAACATAATTTTCTTCTGACATCCGGCCCTGTTTATCAGAAAAATGAAATGTACAATAAGTAACTCCTTGTCTTTCACATTCTTAGTTACTACATCATAAGTTACACTTCATCTTCATGAAACAAACAGGAAAAGAAGTCTTCATGATCTTCATAGATTTCAGTACATCTGCGTATGCTGTGAATGATAAACTTATCATCTGCGAAATTACAGCTTTTAAACAAGGAATAACTCAAATAAAGAAAAGTAAAATAAAATCAGGAAAAGTCCAACAACGATCAACAGTCTCTATAGCATCTGAAGCCATGTTTAAAGAATGTACATTATCTGGTACGTAGGTGCAGCATGTGGCGTTTGTGTTGAATAAAGCACAATCCTCCTTTATCAGCCAAAATCATGTACAGTGCTACACGATGATGCATTACAGCAATTCTGACAGCGGCTATTTCTTGATTTTGTCCCTCGTTGACCTTGCAGCATGCTTTGAGAAACAAGCCGAATCTATAGTCCAGTATCTCACTTCTGAGAGCATGTTTTCCAACTCCTGCCCACAGGAAGAGTGAGTTGAGTACCTTTTTTTCCAATTGTCCAAAGTTTGAATTCTTCAGGTACATCGGTTTCCCAGGTTGAGTCATGTGGTCTGACTGTTGAAGTTGAGCGTTTCTTCCTGGATCAGGATGATGATGTTGTTGTTGTTGTTGTTGTTGTTGTGCACTTTACAAATGTCACTCTGAAGGTGGTCGGAAATCAGAATTAGTGCACCTGTCCCAGGGTGTTTCCCATATATGGTTGTGTTAATGTGCTCGACATGTGCGAGCAGACGTAACAGTCTTTCTCTGTGGTTTTGTTAAACACATATCTGTATCAGGCATTTTTCATCCAAAGATGGATGTGATCTTGTGTCATGTCCATTAGGTGTAAGTTGTCGTACGTCCATCTTCTCTTTCTGCCTCGTGGCTCAGCTGCTGTTGGCATCAGCTGGGGTCCTCTAAGGGTGAGCTTTATAGTCAAGGTAACCATCAGGGTTCCCCTTCACACCTACACCTGGCTGCCTAAAGTTGATCGGATAGAGATTGGAGTGCGGGCTTACCCTACGGGGGCCCCAAGAACGCACTTACCACCCTCACCCCCGAAACAACCAAGCGTAGGCACTTCCTCCTTGGTGTCGGGACTTCCCGGGATCTCAACCTTTTTGCAGTGGCTCTGATGTATCCAGGAGGGTCTCTCTGCAATTTTACAGGCTGTGGGTGTTGTCAATAACACTTGGTTTCAACCTGCAAGAGACTAGAGAGTCTTACGGCAGTTTATTTTTCAAAACAATATCCTCATTTTCTAGTAGTTTTGCCATCCATTCTGCCAGAGTTGTTTCTCTGACCGATTTTTCTAAAGTTCACTTTTTGCAACTGAGATTGCATCTGCTTTTTACACTAGATAAATCTCTGGCCATTTTGTGAATAAATCTATAATCACTAGAGTATCACTAGAGTGTGTATTAAGGACCTGGACTATCCGCCCTGAGGACACATGGGGCGCCCCATGTGTCACTAATGCTGCTGTTCTGCACAGGGACTTGGGGAGTATCGGTTTACCTTCACAACATCAAATCATATTATACAGTCAGGTCCATAAATATTGGGACATCGACACAATTCTAACATTTTTGGCTCTATTCACAACCACAATGGATTCCAAATGAAACAAACAAGATGTGCTTTAACTGCAGACTGCCAGCTTTTATTTGAGGGTATTTACATCCAAATCAGGTGAACAGTATAGGAATTATGACAGTTTGTATATGTGCCTCCCACTTCTTAAGGGACCAAAAGTAATGGGACAATTGGCTTCTCAGCTGTTCCATGGCCAGGTGTGTGTTATTCCCTCATTACCCCAATTACAATGAACAAATAAAAGGTCCAGAGTTCATTTCAAGTGTGCTGTTTGCTTTTTGAACCTGTTGCTGTCAACTGCCAGGATGAGATCCAAAGAGCTGTCACTACCAGTGAAGCAAGCCATCATTAGGCTGAAAAAACAAAACAAACCCATCAGAGAGATTGCAAAAACATCAGGCGTGGCCAGAACAACTGTTTATAACATTCCCAAAAAGAAGGAACGCACTGGTGAGCTCAGCAACACTAAAAGACTAGGAAGACCACAGAACACAACTGTGGTGGATGACCAAAGAATCCTTTCCCTGGTGAAGAAAACACCCTTCACAACAGTTGGCCAGATCAAGAACACTCTCTAGGAGGCAGGTGTATGTGCGTCAGAGTCAACAATCAAGAGAAGACTCCACCAGTGTGAATACAGAGGGTTCACCACAAGATGTAAACCTTTGGTGAGCCCCAAAAACAGGAAGGCCAGATTAGAGTTTGCCAAACGACATCTGAAAAAGCCGTCGCAGTTCTGGAACAACATCCTATGGACAGATGAGACCAACATCAACTTGTACCAGAGTGATGGGAAGAGAAGAGTATGGAGAAGGAAAGCAACTGCTCATGATCCTAAGCATACCACCTCATCAGTGAAGCATTGTGGTGGAAGTGTCATGGCGTGGGCATGTATGGCTGCCAGTGGAACTGGTTCTCTTGTATTTATTGATGATGTGACTGCTGACAAAAGCAGCACAATGAATTCTGAAGTGTTTCGGGCAATATTATCTGCTCATATTCAGACAAATGCTTCAAAACTCATTGGACGGCGCTTCACAGTGCAGATGGACAACGACCCAAAGCATACTGCAAAAGCAACCAAAGAGTTTTTGAAGGGAAAGAAGTGGACTGTTTTGCAATGGCCAAGTCAATCACCTGACCTGAATCTGATTGAGCATGTATTTCACTTGCTGAAGACAAAACTGAAGGGAAAATACCCCAAGAACAAGCAGGAACTGAAGACTGTTGCAGTAGAGGCCTGGCAGAGCATCACCAGGGATGAAACCCGGCGTCTGGTGATGTCTATGTGTTCCAGACTTCAGGCTGTGATTGACTGTAAAGGATTTGCAACCAAGTATTAAAAAATGAATGTTTGATTTATGGTTCTTATTCTGTCCCATTACTTTTGGTCCCTCAAGAAGTGGGAGGCACATTTGCAAACTGTTGTAATTCCTACACCGTTCACCTGATTTGGATGTAAATACCCTGAAATAAAAGCTGACACTCTGCAGTTAAAGCATGTCTTGTTCATTTCATTTGGAATCCATTGTGGTGGTGTATGGAGCCAAAAATGTTAGAATTGTGTCGATGTCCCAATATTTATGGACCTGACTGTAGTTGTGCTCCACACTTTAACCATTTCTCCTGTTCTGTAGTCGGCGCTGCTCTTTGTTCATATTTGCATAATGGATGCAGACATTAATGTGTCTACAGTTTGTTGTTCGGCTAACTTAGCTGCTTGATCTGCAAAGTTGTTACCTTTAGTTATTTCTGATTTATCTTTCTGATGTGCAGCACATTTACACAATGCTAACTGTTTTGGCAATGTAATCACTTCTAATAGTGTCTTTCGAACATCTCCATGTTGTACTGGGTTTCCAGTAGATTTAATCATTCCTCTATGCTGCCAAATGCAAAACGATGTACTGCTAAAAAAAACATACTGACTTTCTGTGCGTCTCTCTGTCTGCTTCTTAGACACAGACAGCTCCTTTTATGGGCATGTAGTTCCTGTTACACACACGATTTCCTGTCACAGACACACCACAGGCACACATATTTCCTGTTTTTGCATTAGTTAGTTTTTGCAGACTAATCGAACTCTTTGTCGAACAAATTTGCTTTTTTTTTTTTTTTAAATTGAAGTCACTGCGTGGGGTACTTGGATGATCAAAATGTGGCCTAAAACAATGTCAGCTGACTTTTTTACTGCCTCTGCTGCAGCTGCACAGGCCTGCAAACAACAGAGTCTAATTTGCAGGAGTAAAATGCAAGCGGACGTTGTGTTAAAACTGCACCTCATATAGCTTTTAAACAAGGAATAACTCAAATAGAGAAAACAAAATAAAATCAGGAAAAGTCCAACGACAATCAACGGTCTCTTTAGCATCTGAAGCCATGTTTGAAGAATATACATTATCTGGTACGTAGGTGCAGCATGTGGTGTTGAACAGAACGCACAATCCTCGTTTATCAGCCAGGATCATGTGCAGTGCTACACGATGTTGCATTACAGCAATTCTGACAGCGGCTATTTCTTGATGTTGTCCCTCGTTGACCTTGCAGCATGCTTTGAGAAACAAGCCGAATCTATAGTCCAGTATCTCACTTCTGAGAGCATGTTTTCCAACTCCTGCCCACAGGAAGAGTGAGTTGAGTACCTTTTTTTCCAATTGTCCAAAGTTTGAATTCTTCAGGTACATCGGTTTCCCAGGTTGAGTCATGTACTCTGACTGTTGAAGTTGAGCGTTTCTTCCTGGATGAGGATGATGATGATGTTGTTTTTACAAAAGTCATTCAAGGGAGAGGTAAGGAGGGGAGTGGAGAGGTAAGTGACGGAAGTGACGGACAAGGTAAGCGACTCATGTTGTAACTGATGTCAGACGCCGGAGATTTTGGCGGAAAATTAAAGCGAATGGTAGTTTAGATTTGAATAAATTCCTTTAAGCTTCAGTATAACCAAATACACTTATCAACTGTCTTATAACTAACAACATTTGTCTAAATCATCTCCAACACCCTGGAGAACAACGGGGAGAGTTTAGAGGCTCTCCAAGATTACATTGATCAGTACTTCCAGGATCTCGTGATGAAGAAGGCTCAGAGTGCAGCTTCCCCGGCCAAACCTGACACGCCGTCGTCGAAAAGACTTCGCCCGGCAGATTCCGCCGGCACAACATCGCCAGCCGGCAAAGATATTGTCGACATACTGGAGTCAATCGACCAACGACTGTCCAGTTTCGATGCAAGGCTGTCCTTGGTGGAGATTCTTCACCGGGAATTTAAATCCTTGCGAGAGTCCCTGGAGTTCAGCCAGCAGCAGGTGGAAACGCTCGCTGCTGAAAATGCCACGCTAAGGGAGTCGGTGAAATGTCTCACAGACAATGTTACTCAGCTAAATAGAGAAAATAAAAAAATAAAAGAAACAGTTATTGATCTACAAGCTCGTAGCATGCGTGATAATCTGGTATTTTCTGGTATTCCAGAAGCCGCTGGAGAGGACGCGGAGACCACGGTAAAAAGCTTCATCAAAACCCACCTGAAGCTGCCCGAGGACACGGTGAAGAACATCGTCTTTGATAGGGTGCATTGCCTCGGCCCCATTCGGGCTGCGGCCGGGAGACCACGTCCTATCGTGGCCAAATTTGGCCACTACAAACAAAAGGAACAGGTGAAAAGCCGCGGCAGGGAATTAAAAGGAACGGACTTCAGCGTGAACGACCAGTTCCCCAAAGAGATCCTGGAACGACGCAGGGTCCTCTTCCCAATCCGACGCAGCTTTATCCAGAAGGGCTCCCGCGCTGTCATCGCTGTGGACCGGCTGTACGTGGACGGACAGCTCCACCGCGACCCCGACATCACTCCGTGGCTGTATTAACTTCACACCAGATAAGAATCCGCTACACCCTTTCCCCACCCACTCACACTAACTTGCATTAACATCTGTTTAACTTACTAGTATCAAATCACATCTTAGGTGTGATTTCATAGCAGAATTAACACCGTCACTCTCCGTCAATGGTTTGATCGGAATGTTTCCGGATTTTTTTTTTTTCTTCTCGTTTTTTGTTCTCTTTTTTCCCCCTCTTGTTTTTATGCTGCTCACCCTTGTTCTTGGTTTCTTTCTTTCTTTTTTCTTTCTTTCACTGCTTCGATCACCTGCTTCCACACTCATACACAAACAACATCCTTTATTTGGACACATACGCACAGCACGATCACGCACAGCCATGCGCTCAACGGCAGCACATTTACATCAGACAGCGCACACAGTCGTATAGGATACACACACTTAAACCAAGCGTACTCATATTAGTAAATATGCACACACATAGTCAGACTCAGGGAGCATCTCACCACACATTTTTTCTCTCTCCCCTTCTTTTTATTTACGAACAAGTGATGTATTCTCTCCATCTGTCTAAGCGACACACACAGCGCACACCCCTAGTTATACACAGACATCTATGGGTGCACTAAGATTCGTTACATGGAATGTAAATGGAGCTAGCTCCAGAGAAAAGAGGTTAAAAATATTTAACCAACTCAAAAAACTACAGGCAGATGTTGTCCTTTTACAAGAGACCCACAGACCTCTTAGAGGTTCGAATGAACTTAAAACACCTGAGTTTCCTAATGTGTTCTCAGCTTGTTATAATTCTAGACAAAGGGGAGTAGCAATTTTAATCCATAAAAAAATTAATTTCACAGTACTCGATACAGTTATAGATCCAGAGGGCAGATTCTTAATCATTAAACTATCTATACTTGATAAAAAGCTATGTATTGTAAGTGTATATGGTCCAAATGTTGATGATCCCTCATTCTTTCACGGTTTTTTCAGTGCACTCTCTGAACACTTAGATGGCACACTTGTTCTTGGAGGCGACCTCAACCTTGGACTAAATGAAGAAATGGATAGGCTCAATACAGCAGGAACTCAGCGTAATTGGCAGTCCATAAATATAATCAAACAGTATATGAGCGGATTTGGTCTTTGCGACGCATGGCGCTCCCTTCACCCCACCAGTAAGGAATATACTTTTTTCTCACATGTCCATCACTCCTACTCTCGTCTGGATTATTTTTTGGTCAGCAGCTCACTGCTGAGGGACATTTCAGACACTGAGATTCACCCTATAGCTGTCAGCGATCATGCTCCTGTATCTTTAACACTAATGCACAAGAATAATACTACGCCTAGTAAAAACTGGAGATTTAATACATCACTGCTTAAAGATGAAGACTTTATTAAATATTTTAAAAAAGAGTGGACTTCATATTTAGACTTTAATGACACTCCCGGAACATCAGCTTCTGTTCTATGGGAAGCAGGGAAAGCTGTGATGAGAGGTAAAATAATTTCTTTCTCATCACATAAAAAGAAAAAAGAAAACAAAAATATCCAGGAATTAGAAAAAACCATCAAATCACTAGAAGAAGCCTATGCGTCCGACCAAGATCAGGAAACATTGAACAAAATACGCAAAACAAAACTAGAATTAAATGAGATAATTGATAAAAAAACAAAATTCTTAGTACAAAGACTACGCTTACAAAATTATGAACATGGTAATAAATCCGGTCAATTTCTAGCAAACCAGCTAAAAATAAATAAAGAAAAAACAACTCTATGTGCTGTTCAAGACTCATCTGGGAATACAGTATATGACCCGAAACAAATAAACAACATCTTCAGGGATTTCTATAAAACGTTGTATTCACCACAAATAAACCCATCTAAAAAGGAAATTGATCAGTTTTTAGACAACATAACTCTCCCAAAATTATTAGACTCTCAAGCAATGGCATTGGATTCGCCACTGACACCAGGTGAACTCCAGGAAGCCCTGATAAGTATGCCCAATAATAAGGCTCCAGGTCCAGACGGCTTTCCTGCAGAATTCTACAAAGAATTCTGGACGATTTTAGCCCCAATTTTTTACAGAACGCTGTTGGAAATCAAAGAAAATGGCAGACTCCCATCAAATATGAATTCTGCAAACATTAATCTCCTGCTAAAACCAGGCAAAGACCCTGTATATCCCTCAAGCTATCGTCCAATATCCCTTATAAATGTAGACCTTAAAATAATCTGCAAAGCTCTCTCGAAGAGACTAGAGAAAATAACCCCCCTCTTAATTCATCCTGACCAAACTGGTTTCATAAAAGGTAGGCACTCATCAACAAATACACGTAGATTACTTAATTTGATAGACTACTCATACAGTAAAAACCTTGAAACTACAATATTTTCTTTAGATGCAGAAAAAGCGTTTGACAGAGTTAACTGGAAATTTCTATTTGCAACTTTACACAAATTTGGTTTTGGATCTTCTTTCATCAGCTGGTTAAAAATATTATATAATTCCCCAACAGCTTGTGTCAGAACAAATGACCAGACATCCTCCAGCTTCTGTCTCCTGAGGGGCACCAGGCAGGGATGCCCACTCTCCCCTTCACTGTTTGCAATTTTTATTGAACCACTAGCAGCAGCAATTAGACAGAATTCAGTAATTAAGGGCATAAAATGCAAGAACGTGGAACATAAAATCAGCCTTTATGCGGATGATGTGCTACTCTTTCTCCAAAATTCACAAACCAATATCTCTGGGGTGATTGAATTGATAAACTCTTTTGCAAGAATATCAGATTACTCAATTAACTGGTCAAAATCTACAGTCCTTCCGATTAATTGCTCCTTCCATAATTCCTCTTCTACTCCACTGCAATCGGGAAATATAAAATATTTAGGTATTAATGTTTCTCCCAAGCTTGCAGATCTAACTAAATTAAACTATATCCCACTTTTAAAGAAAGTAGAAGGCGATCTGGCTAGGTGGAAATGTCTACCCATATCACTCATGGGAAGAGTTGCCGCTATAAAAATGATGGTCTTACCAAAAATAAATTATTTATTCTCAATGATCCCAACTAAACCGCCACAAGATTGGTTCAGATCTCTAGATTCATATATGTCCAAATTCCTTTGGAAAAATAAGCCCCCACGTATAAGCTTAAAAACACTACAAAAGACCAAGGATAAAGGAGGATTAGAACTACCTAACTTTCAGCACTACTTCTTAGCCAACAGGCTCCAATTTATCTCAGGATGGCTAAAACATACCCTCTTAGATGAACCTTGGCTAGATGTAGAACAAGCACTTTGCAATAATCTAGAGATTTCAGATCTACCATTTATCAGCTCAAACATTCAACGACATGAATGCTTCAAAAGCGTCAACATTAGCTCCTCTCTGACAGCATGGTGGGAGTTTCTGAAGTTGACAGAGTCTTCATTAATCCCATGCAAACGTACACCTATCTGGAACAACCCTGACATATTACAAAACAATAATATGATAAACTTTTCAGATTGGAGTGGTAAAGGAATCAAATATTTAGAACATATACTAGAAGGAACAGAATTTATTTCATTTGACAGACTAGTTACACAATATGGGATCAACAAGAAAAGATTTTTAGAATATCAACAAATTAAATCCATAGTAAAAAAGAAATTTCAACCGGGTCAAGTTGAACTACAAACACCACCAAGTGTGGTTCAATTTCTTACTCTTAAAACCCCCAAATTACTATCCAAAATATACAGAATGCTTTCTAAAATAGATGAATCAATATCACTTCCTATTGCAAAATGGGAAGCGGATTTATCAGTTAACTTAGACCAAAACTTCTGGTCTCAGATTTGCTTAAAAACCTTTCATCTAATTAGAAATCCCAGTCTTCAATTAATTCAATACAAAATACTACATAGAGTGCACTATACAGGTCATCGGATGTTCAAGATGGGCTTTACGTCTACCAACAACTGCTCACACTGCCAAACCAATTCACTGGACAATTATATCCACGCTCTTTGGTTCTGTCCACCAGTTCAGAAGTTTTGGCGTGAGATATGTGAAGACTTATCGAAGTGTCTGAAATGTAACATTCCAACTTCTCCTTTAGTGTGTTTGTTGGGCAGCTTAGATAATGTCACTTCAGAAAAGAATATAGCCCACATGGTTTTCACTGCCCTATGCATAGCCAAGAAAACAGTCCTCATGAACTGGAAAAATAAAAATAATCTTAATTCTAACCAGTATAGAAATTATCTATTAGATTACATTAGTCTTGATACAGCCTCTGCCACCACATCAGATCAATTGCTCTGGGCTCCTTTGATCAGCTCCATCACCTAGTGGGGGTGGGGGGTCATAGTTTGGTCCCGCCTTCACTGTTGTGATTGGTGTGGGGGTAGGGACAGGCTTAGGGCGTCGGGGGGTTCCCCAGGAGCATCTTCCTTGGGGGGCTCAACCCGGGGTAGCGGTCATGGCCAATTAAGGGCTCTGTTGGCTCTTAGGTGACGGTTTCCTCGTGGCTGCGTGCAGCGGGGCTAGGGGAGGGTCTGTGCTGACGGACGTGGGTTACTGACCTGGTAGCCTGGCTGCCCCTGGGTGGGTCCGGGACGGGCGTGAGGTTCTGGGGGCGCTCCGTCTCTGGGCTGGGGCCCTGGCCGGGCCTCGGGGGCTCGGGTCCTGGTTGGTGTGTTGCTGGGGTTGTGGGCGGGTGGGTATATGGGGGCCCAGTCCTGGCGCAGGGCGCCGCCAGTGCATCGAGCCACCTGGGGGACTCTTCAACTGGTGGGGGAGGTTGTCACATCTTGCAGGAGCTTTCCTCTCCTCAGGAATTCTCTCTGCAGGAGGGGGAGATATAGGAGAGGTGGAGGAAGATCTCAGCCTGGGCGTCTATTGTCTTGTGTAGTCTGGAAGATGAGTGGATGATGGGGTGGGTGCAGTTTTCTCTGTAGTGGGGTCGGGTGGGCTGTCCCGGGCTCTGTGGGGCCGGGCGGTGCTGCTGCACTGGGCCCTGGTCCGGATGGGCCTGGGCCCCCTTTCCCTGGCGGGTTGCAGAGCATGGGGGTGCCTACTGGGGTCAGCGGGGGAGCTGGCCCCAGGGAGGGGTCACTTGCCCCTCCCTTTCTTCCCTCCCCATCTCCAGCTGCCTCCCTCTTCCCGCTCCACCACAATCACCCACACATGCAGGGCCTTGGGGTAGGGGTGTGTCACCAGGGTGCAGAGGAGGCATCCCCCCCCCTCTGTCCCCTTCTGGCTGCCTCTGCCTCAATTTTATCTCACAACTTAGACATTCACATTACTCACACTCTCATAACACATACATATAGGATCTTGGGGGTGGGCTCACAACACGGACTCCAAATTACCATCAGGGTGTACACCTCACCCCTGGCGTCGTTGCCCACCTCTCAATTTTAAATACACGTAGACATTGAGGGCTATCAGGAGGGGCTATGCGCTTACCTGCTGCTCTCTGGCAGGTAGCTCCATGCCCTCCTGGGTTTTAATTGCACCTTAGAACACATATACATCAACACTACATATGAGTGGGTAGAGGGAGGTTTGGAGTCTTCTCACACCCCCGGTCTCTGCGGCCTGCTGGAGCGGGGGGGCTAGGAGGAGGAGTTGGCCGTCCGACTGGGGTCTGGTGTGTGGGGCCTCCCTGCTGCTGCGGAGTCGGGGCAGTCTGCTTCTCCCCACTGCAGGGAAAAGGGTAACACCACCTGGGTCTGGGTGCAGTTTCCCCCTCCAGGGGCAAGGGTACCTAGACCCGGTTCTTAGAGTACGCTTGGGGAGTGTGATTGTGTGTACAGCGTCTCTTTATGTCTGTCTCCACGTTGGTTGAGTGTGGAGTAATTGCCTATGAGAGCATGAGGGTGGGAATGGATGTTTGTATTTGAGTGTGCCTGTATGTCTGTGTCTATATGTCAGGTTGGGTATCAGACGCCACCTCTCTGGGGACATCTCAGGCCCTCCAAGGTTTGGAGGCCTATCTCCCCCCACCACTTCCCCTGCCGGTGGCAGACGCCCTCAGACATCGATGCGTTGGTGGTTCTTTGTGTCCGGGGGTGGGCGTCCGGGTACACACCGGCTCACTCCTTGGTGGCTGCTTATCCGGGCCTGGAACCTGGGGCTCGCTCGGGCCACTTCGGGGGTGGGGTGCCCTCAGCCTCTCGGCCTGGGGCTCGGTCACTCAGGCACAGCTGGCTGCCGGCGGAGCTCACGGGCACGTCACTGCAACCCCCCCTGGCTTCTGCTCCGCGGCTGCTGAGTGATCCCTCATCTGGG
Organism: Pelmatolapia mariae; assembly: GCF_036321145.2. Lineage (NCBI taxonomy): Eukaryota > Metazoa > Chordata > Actinopteri > Cichliformes > Cichlidae > Pelmatolapia > Pelmatolapia mariae. Next base: position 1,691,062 of record NC_086244.1, on the reverse strand, counting down.
ACTCTCCTCAGCTCTTTCTGGGACAGTGGCGCGGCTGCCCCTCTGTTGGTCTTCCTTGGTCTCTTGTGTTCTGGGGGCCTCTGGATGTCTGGAGTTTTGATCTCCTCCATACCTGCTTCATGCCCTGGAGGATGGGACTGTGGCCCCCCACACCCTCTAGCAGATCATTACATTAAGGAACCTTTTAAATACAAGCGCGCTCATGCTCACAGGTGTACACACAGGTGAACACACACACAAACTACACCCTTTTTGGCTCCTACCTCAAAGCACACTGTGCGCTGTCGATCTTACGTGCTGCACAATAATGTTTAATATTAAGTATTTAGTGTTATATTCCCATATATCATTGTGATGTTGTTTATTCTATTACTCTCGTTTTCTTCTGCTTGTTTTCTTTTTTCTTTCTCAACAGGTGATCCAGGTGATCGATATATGTATTTTTTGTCTGCTTATTTTGTTGGTTTTTGTTTTTTGCCCTTTATCCCCGTCCCTCTTCTCCGCTGTTTTTTTTTTGTTTTGTTTTGTTTTTTCCCCCCTCTTTCTTTCTCCCTTTTCTTTTTCCCTGTCCCGTATCTAGCAAGTAAAAAAAATAAAATAAAATAAAATAAAATAAAATAAACAATAAAAGGTAAATCAAATGGACCATTACGGCAAGGCTGGGATGGTCCATTTGGTAAAGTAAATCCGTTGGGCATCTTTCTTCGCCTTTAGACAATAATTCTGATGGCAAAAGAACCAAACGGGACAGGTTTAAAAAAAAAAAAAAAAAAAAAAAAAAGTCATTCTGAAGGTGTGATCGGAGATCAGAATTAGTGCACCTGTCCCAGGGTGTTTCCCATATATGGTTGTGTTACTGTGCTCGGCATGTGCGAGCAGACGTAACAGTCTTTCTCTGTGGTTTTGTTAAACACATATCTGTATCAGGCATTTTTCATCCAAAGATGGATGTGATCTTGTGTCATGTCCATTAGGTGTAAGTTGTCGTACGTCCATCTTCTCTTTCTGCCTCGTGGCTCGGCTGCTGTTGGCATCAGCTGGCATCCTGTAAGGGTGAGCTTTTATAGTCAAGGTAACCAGGAGGGTTCTCCTTCACATTGTCGCACATAGGTCCATCACACCTACACCTGGCTGCCCTAAAGTTGATCGGATGGAGATTAGAGTGCGGGCTCACCCTACGGGGACCCAATTGCACTGCCCCCCCTCACCCCCGAAGCAACCAAGCGTAAGTGAGGCTTCCCTAATGTGCTTCCTCCTTGGTGTCGGGGCTTCTCGGGACCTCAACCTTTTTGCAGTGGCTCTGATGTATCCAGGAGGGTATCTCTGCAATTTTACAGCCTGTGGGTGTTGTCAATAACACTTGATATGGACCCTCCCACCTGGGCCAACTCCAATTTTTCCTCTGGAGCACCCGTAACAGGACCCAGTCGCCTGGTTTCAACCTACAAGAGACTGGAGAAGATTCATACGGCAGTTTATTGTTCAAAACAATATCCTTATTTTCTAGTAGTTTTGCCATCCATTCTGCCAGACTTGTTTCTCTGACGGATTTTTCTAAAGGCTCACTTTTTGCAACTGAGATTGCATTTTTTTCCACTGGATAAATCTCTGGCCATTTTGAGAATAGTCTATAATCACTAGAGCGTATTTTGAGCCTTGACTTTCACTTAGTTCAATAAAGTCCTTATGAATTGTGTTTTTAACAGATCAAGCATGTCCTCACAAATTCCTTTGCTGAAGTTTCAAAATTCAGAGTATAAAAGTGTGTATTAAGGACCTGTAACCCCCCTGAGGACATATGGGTCATCCCATGTGTCACTAATGCTGCTGTTCTGCACAGGGACTTAGGAAGTATTGGTTGTACTTCACAAGTCATCGGATCACTTTCTAGTCGTGCTCCACACTTTAACCATTTCTTCTGTTCTGTAGTTGGTGCGGCATTTTGTTCATCTTTAAGTACATCAAGTGGTATTTGCATAGAGGATGCAGACATTAATGTGTCTACAGATTGTTGTGAGGCTAACTTTGCTGCTTGATCTGCAAAGTTGTTACCTTTAGTTATTTTTGATTCATCTTTCTGATGTGCAGCACATTTACATAATGCTAACTATTTTGGCAATGCAATCACTCCTAATAGTGTTTTCAGAAGATTTGCATGGTGTACTGGATGTCCAGTAGATGTAATCACTCCTCTGTTCTGCCAAATTTTTCAAAGTGACGCTGCTGAAAAAACATACTGACTGTCAGTATATATATTTATATCTTGGCCTGCGTGTGTGAGGATGTCAATGGTTTCGCTTCCGCAACTCTGTCTGTTGTAGTTACTGCATAGCCGATGGCTACTTTTAGACGCTGAGTCGTCTACAAAACGTCAGTGGAACCAGCTTGTTGTGTACAGTAAATGTCAGCTCGCGGCTTTGTCTCCTCATCTAGTTTTGTTACACAGCAGTGTAGATGACCTTCTTCGGGTGAGGCCAAAGGTGTGCTCGGGTTCAACTGACATCATTTATCAATTCTAATCTGTGATTACGACAATAAGATTCCATCATTTTAGAGTTGTCTCGCATGTGTGAGGTAAGACAAATGGGCTTAGATTAAAATTGAAGTCACTAAGTAAACTATATTCATCTGTAATGCTAGTTTCAAGTTACTGAATGCTTCTTCTGTTTTATTTCTTTTCAGGTGCAAGACTACATTTTGACTTAAGGCATTTAGGTCATTTCTATTTTTTCAAAGAACTCACACATCTCACATATTTCAAACTGCTAAGTTAGGATTTGTTTTTGTTTTGTTTCTTTTTTTCTTTGCCCTTTTTTTAAAAACTTCTTTATGTGAACGCTTCCCACAAGGTTCCATTCTTCCTATAGCAGCTTCATATACATCATGCACCAGGCTTCTAATCTCTATGTGGATGCATTGCTCACAGCTTTAAAACTAGACATTAGTAAATCATATGCCTAATCATTATGTGTCACTGTGATCCACAAGTATGATCACAAAGTTATTTTTCAAACCAACAAAACAAACAAACAAAAACAAAAACAAATTGCCGATGTCATTAAGGCTTTACACACGAGTCAGGACGCAAAAAGAAAAAAGTTGCTGCCAGTAACAAAGCAGAAATGTGAGGAAAAAATCTGAGCTCACAGCTGCATGTGTGAGCTTTTAATATGCAGCTTCTGCTCTAAAAGACAAATGAAATAAAAATAAAAAGTGTGTAACTTGCTCATTAGCTTAGTAGTGTCCACATATTTATTTCTGCTTCTCAAACCTGTAGCTTTAGCTGTTGTATACAGGGTTTGGCTTATTAGTTGTTAGTATAGGATTGCTCTTCATCACAACAAAGTCTCATCTATGACAGGTTTACAAGCAGGTCAAGTGTCTCTATGCACTTGATTAGATTAGGTATTTTCCTTATTTTCTTCAACTCATATATCATTGTACTGAGTTTGAGCAAACCTTAAGCTTGAATCCGACTACTTTTAACAATTATCCACCTCACATCATAACTGACTGAGGTGCCTCTTATTATTTAATATTAATATTATTAATGTTATTTTTTTTATAACAGCAATAGTACATTACAATATTTATTAGTATATTAGAATATACTACTATACTACTATACTACTAATATACACAAATTATTATTTTATTTTTTATTATGTATCCATCCAGGGCTTGGGGGTGATCTGCAGTTTCACCCCCTCCCAAGCTGGAGACATCTACCTTCTCACACTCTGTCCTTGGCTGAACAATGACGCAGCCTTAATGTACCTTATGCATCTCTCTATTTTATTTTAAAATGTTTTCGTGTGAATTATCTACTTTCATTCACTCTATTCATTCTGGGCATGGTTATTTAACCAATTTTGTTTCATTTTGTAATGCCAATTCACAGGTTGCTATGCTCCCTATTATTAGTTTGAATATAGTAGAGATAAGCTCTAATTCGATTTAAACTTTTGTTTATTCCACTTTATTCCTAAGAGTATTTATATATATATATTCAGTTGGGTCTGTATCCAACCCTTTTTAAACTTCTACTTTGATCTCCAATCTTTAATTTAACCAGGGATTATTAAGTACTTCCTAGTCTGAACTGCTTCTTTGTTTCTTACAGTCATGTACAAAATGTCCCTCTTTTCCACATCTCCATCATGCAGTTTTAAAGCTATTTTTTGGTGTGTATAGGCCTACCTCTACCTCTTGCTGTTCCACTAAGCATTCCTCTGTCTTTCTCTTGGATTAGTCCTACTCTGGTTTGTTGTTTTTCTAAACATTTCTCATCAGGTGTTAATTTTGCTTGTTTATTCTCCATTCTCGTCTAACTGCTTCTTCTTTCCAGGCCTGGAAATATTGTGATTCTTGCGAGAGTTTTCCTTTCTTTTTTAAGTTTTTTGTTTCTGCTATTTCTTGCAAAAGAGCTTCTTTCAACTGTGTAAGTGTTGAGGGGCTGCATTTCCCTTCCCAAGTGGGACATTTTGTTTGTTTGTTTTTTTGTTTTTTTGGGATTTCTCCATCTACAAGCACTAATTTGTCCGGCGCCTGGACATTTCTTTTCTAGCCACTGCTCGTCAGCAGTGAGTTTTTTGGGCTGATTCCCCATTGGTACAACACAACTGCAGAGCTTTCTCTGGTATTAGACTCAGGAGTAGTTGCTGACACGCCCTTCTACTCCGGGACTACTTCCGCGGAGCGGTGTCAGTTTTACGGGACGGAGCCCAACCTACTTTTGCTTTGTCACCAGTACTTCAGCGTCTTACAGCAAATAAAATAACAATAACAACTGGAAGCAACTCAGCAGCATATTGTGCTGTAAAATTAGTTTACCTCCAACAGACAGAAAAATGACATACACAAAACACATATATTCACTCTTGTTTCTTTACGCGCGCGGGTCCTTGCGGCGGACCAGGCCAGTTTTAACTTTTGTGCACCCGTGCAGTGGGTCAGCCTAATGCGCTATTAATCCTTGCGGCGGATAAGACCTATGCGCTTCTCTTTTATGCACCCGTGCAGTGGGTCAGCCTAATGCGCTATTAATCCTTGCGGCGGATAAGACCTATGCGCTTCTCTTTTATGCACCCGTGCAGTGGGTCAGCCTAATGCGCTATTATTCCTTGTGGCGGATAAGACCTATGCGCTTCTCTTTTCAAACCCTTGCGGCGGGTTAGACCTAAAAAGTGTTTTCTCACCCTCAGTCGTGTTTTGCTGGTTATTAGGTCATCTGGCTGGATCCCAACGTCGTGGGCCAGGCCCGGCCTGGATGCAAATTTACGCCCAGGGCTTTCGCCTCTACCTGGAGAGGGCTGTCGACAGACTTCGGTTCTGGCTTTCCCACGACGTCAGAATGCAGCAATCAGACCTTATTGGAGTCACAGAAACATGTCTGCTGTTTCCATCTCTAGGCTCGAAGGACCAATTTAAATGACAGGGGGTTTCTTTAAATCACCCTGCCGTTCTTTCTTTAGCCAAGACTCCTGAGGTAGAAAACACAACACTGCAGTTTCTTTTACTCGCGAGGACGGTCACAGAAGCGCTCGCACAGGAGACACTCATGGACTCGCGCTTTGTCACCGTCTGCGTTCTTTATTTATACAAGATTGTTCTGTGTGTATGTGTGTGTGTGTGTGTGTGTGTGTGTACAAAGATAACAACATTATTCTCAGAACTCAGAGCTGAGGTTCCCCTTTTCTAAATCTGTATGTTCTAGAATAAAAAGAGGAAGCTGTAAGTTGTTTATCACAGAAGAGTTCATGTCAAAAGTTATTAGGTGAAAAGTCACATAGACATGTGCTTCACTGATAAACATAAAGAATACATTTCATGTAACTGATCAAAACATAATTTTCTTCTGACAAGCTCATAGCTCACAGCTCTAAAACTAGGCATTAGTAAATCATATGCCTAATCATTATTTGTCATTGTGATCCACAACAAACAAACAAAAACAAAAAACAAATGGCTTTTAATATGCAGCTTCTGCTCTAAAAGACAAATAAAATAAAAATAAAAAGTGTGTAACTTGCTCATTAGCTTAGTAGTGTCCACATATTTAATTCAGCTTTTCAAACCTGTAGCTCTAGTTGTTGTATACAGGGTTTGGCTTATTAGTTGTTAGTATAGGATTGCTCTTCATCACAACAAAGTCTCATCTATGACAGGTTTACAAGCAGGTCAAGTGTCTCTATGCACTTGATTAGATTAGGTATTTTCCTTATTTTCTTCATCTCATATATCATTGTACTGAGTTTGAGCAAACCTTAAGCTTGAATCCGACTACTTTTAACAATTATCCACCTCACATCATAACTGACTGAGGTGCCTCTTATTATTTAATATTAATATTATTAATGTTATTATTTTGTTTTTTCTTTATAACAGCAATAGTACATTACAATATTTATTAGTATATTAGAATATACTACAGGGTGGGCCATTTATATGGATACACCATACACTCTAAGAAATAAAACTGATATTTACTTAAATATTTTGGTGCAACACTTTTACACTCAAAAATAATGAGTAAATGCAAAAACAATCACATCTCTTAAATACACCTTATTAATTGACTAAATCCAACTAAAATGGAATAAGTTGTTATGTACAATTAAAAATGTTACAGTAACATACAAAACTCAGTAAATACAATTGAAAATGTAAGTTAAAACAACAGTAACCAAAAGTTCAAACTACATAAAATATTAATTAGGAAATGCTGAAATGCTTGGCACATTTAACCTACACCATTACAATTATTTGTTTTTAAATAATGGTTCAATTTACTTAATATTTTTAAGTTAACTTAAGCAAAAACGTTAATTACAATTAAGTGTTTATTTTTATTTATTTATATATATATATATATATATATATACATACATATATACACACACACATACATACACACACACCCACAGGAAAAAAGAACCACGTCAGTTCAACATTGTTCACAATGATTTATTTTAAACAGCTTTTTTGTGAATCACACATTTAGCAGATTCCTTCTCTGAACACAGTGAGCTGAAATCTGTTCTACATTCAGTGGATAAAACTTGGATAAAATTTCAGTCACAACAGCCTTATATAATAAAATTGCATCCAAATTGGCATGCTTGATAAAACTCTGTAAAACTGGCATATTGATGCTAACAACAAGAAAAATGTACCTGCCATACAAAAAAATAAAAGTGGCTCAAGTGAACGCAGTGCTTTACCTTTTCAGAAAAGGTCAAATGACAAAAATAAAATTAAGATCCCAAAAAAATATAAATCCTGAAAAAAAAAAACATTTGCACTGTGACATAGTTTTTGAACATCTTATTTTGATTCCAAAAAATTGGGAAGATTATAACTAAAGAGTGACCAAAAAACATCTATAATTTAAATAAAAAAGTTTCAAAAAGGATTGCGCTAAAAAAAAAAAAAACATACAGAAGATACTCTCCCATTTACACCTTAATGTGAATCTGGAAAGTTAATACAAAAACACAGTTTATGGTCCAAACATTATTTATGAACAGGAATGTCAACATAATGTAATGCCGCAACTGAACCTTTTGATGAGCATTACATGTCACTTAACAAGTCTAACACTTTAAGAACAGCCCTGTGAAATTTTGTCTACAATGAACAGAGGTCATTTTTCAGTCTTTGAACCTTGACAGAAAGGTTTCCTGGATCCAGCTCCATGAACACTTTTTGAAATGCTTCAAATGTGCATTTGAAATTCTTGGGGTATTTCAGATCCAGAGCATAGCACAGTCCCAAAAGATAGCAACAGGCTTTGCTCAGATTCACAAGTTTGCCCAGAACAGTAACGCCTTCAATAACAATACCCACATCAGTAGGTTCACCTGACCTGTCTTGATTCTGCAGCAGGTAAATCTTCATCACCTCCTCAGCCAAAGCCTCTTCAACAAAGACAGCATCAGCACCGTCCTTTAAAAAGAGAAACAACTGTTTTAAGCTCACATATTTCCAAACACTGAAACAAAAAGTTTCATTTGTATGACATCACCGGTACTCATAATATGTGGACACTGTGCTCCAAAATCTTTGAGCAAATGCTATTCTTTTGTATGCTTTGAAGTGTTTTTTTTTTTCTTTAGAACAGTATCTTAAAACTTTTCTATGATCTCACAAGCTAAAATAAACTACTAATATTCCTAAAACAGATTTATTGCACCAACCTCAAAGGTTTTGATTAAGGCACTTGGATCCTCTCCCAGATGGTCAATGAGACATCTGATGGTAACTTCTCGTTTTTTCTCGATGGAATTTCCACTCTGTAAAACAGGAAGTCTCAACTGAGGCAAAATTTGCACATTTAAAACATGACATACCATTTCTAGCTTAAACATAACTATTTTTTTTCTGTTGTTGACCTGTTTTCACACCCACCATCAAGGTAAGAACACCTGTGGAGCTAAAATATTGAACAGAAACCTAAGAAAAGCCGTTTTTAGTGGAAGGGCCTCTTCAATGCTGTGTTGGAACGTTTTTGTGGTTAGAAAATGCAATCTTCCTTACCTGAAGCAGAAGGTTTAACTGCGCCCTGTGGCGTTGTCCAGCAGCACCTTTCTTGGCTTGAAACAAGGACAGGAGTTTGGATGAATACAAGTCCAACGATGACATGAACTTTGGTTCAAGGTTCAGGGTCGTGATCCTATGAAACTCTGCACTGACCTGGATGGGAGAGGACAAAAAACCAAGGACAAAAAATCTGAAGGCCAAAATTCTGATTCAATCAAAAAAAAAAATCTTTAAGTGGAACTACCATTTTTTGCAACCTGGACCTTATTTTCTAACATGCAAAAGATTAATTTACTCATCCAGACATAAATCCATATAAGTGGAGTTGTTCAGTATGCAGACTAAAGCCTTAACATAAAGTATTATCTTCCACTAAGGTTCTAAATTTTATGTTATGAATTGCTTGCACTATTTCCCTGTGAGATTGTATAATCTTGGAGGGAAGAGGCGGAGCCAGGTTGCCCTCTGAACCATCGTCTGCCAGGCAGCGATGCGAGAGGAACACACCGCTGAAGTGGCGCACATATTCAGAATCGCGTCAGCGGCTTTACAGAGAAAGCCTTTCAGCTCCTCTGGCAGCTCTGCTACCTCCACCTTCCTGGAGATGACAAACGCTAGCAAGGCAGTGTTGTTAGTCACTGCAGCTGACTGAACAGTGCATTGATGTGCGCGATCAGTGAACCTTGCTATCAGCTGGTGAAGTTTGGCGGGATGGGCCGGTCGCTGTCCAACGACCTTGGTTATTTTGGTGCCGAAAACTGAAGCGAGGCTCGGCTCTAGAGGGGGAACAGGCGGAAAACTCTGGTCTGTGAAGCCCTCTGGGAAGCCCTAGGTAGAGACCGGCGCTCTAATCTTCGCTGGCTCTGCTGCTGCCTCAGAGAGGTAGGTCATCACCGCCGGGAACTGAGGCCAGATGGGATCTGGGCAACGAGAGTGAGCGGAGCCATACCTTCCCGCCAGATCATCCGATGGGGGTGGAGCAGGCTGAGGGACGGGAAGTCCCTTCTCACCAGCTGCCTCCTGGATGATGCCAGGCAGATCCAGGAGCAGCGCACCAACAACTGGGAGCGGCGTCCTCGCCGACACGTGAAGGCCAGGGGTGGATGAGCGTCCGCTCATCCGCCTCCCTTCTGTCGCCAGGCTGCCCAGCTGGGAGGCAGTGGAGCTGCCACCACTGCCGTTTTCCTCACGGTGGGTGGAATCATCCAATTCCGGCCCACCATCGAAGAACTCGATGGCTTCTTCCAGCGAGTACCTCGCTCTTAGCGGGAACGCCTCCTCAGCATCAGCCTTGAAAAAGGCTTACCTCCGCTGCTTTTCCTCTGGCGGGAGGAGCTAACAGGAGCGGCAATAGGATTAAGGTGTGAGGGCGAGGTCCGCATGGTGAGGACCGAGGCAGCCCACGCAGACGGCATGTCGGTCATACGACATGATGTAGCCGGTCTGGCAGGATGGACACAGACGGATGGTCTCGCTGGACATCTTCTGGCTGGCTGAAGAAAAACGGCAGAGCCGATTTCCTGGTCTCACCGTAACTTATACTAGACCAGGGTGAGGCCCACACAGGAGGTGGGCGTGGACTAAAATACTTCAGTGCTGCGCGCACAAGGGGAATACCCACTTAAAGGGCTGCGCCTATAGAATCTGGGGTTACAATACGTAACCAACATTTCATAAAAATATTAAATTACTCTTCACTCTTTACTCTTCAGTAAAATCTAGTCTGTCGTTATGTGCTCCAGAGTTAGATAAGTGAGACAAAGGCACTTTGCAATCAGCCCAGTCATTCTTCAGTCAGGTTACATTAGCTTAGCCTAAAACAAGTTAAGTGAACGGAAATTACTAGCATTTATTGTTCCCTAGGCTTGGGAATGGTTTTGATTAGAACCATTCTGGTTTTGATTCAGATTCCTCATTTTGATTCAAATTCCTAGAGATTCTAGAGTCTTATGACAAATTAAAGCAACCTGGCTGCTGCAAGATCATCAAAATCACTAGGATGGTAGCAACATGTTTTACCTCACTTATCTTATGATGGGGGATCTAACAGACCAAATTTTATTTACAAGTCGATATCCCTTTAAATGTTCACTTACTTGGGAGACGTCAAACAACGCCGGCCATCTGTCCTTGATGTCGCTGACACTCAGCTGTTGGCTGATAATATCATGTCTTCTATGTGCAAAGGTTTTGCACATTAAATCCTTGATGGCTGTGCTGTTTTTCTTCTTACACTCATCAATCAGTTGTTGTCGCTCCAGCTCTTGCTGTTCTTTACCATCTTGTCCTGGATAGTGTGGCAGAAACAGCACTTCTCCTTTCCGCGCCTTCTTTATGTTCTTCGCTGGAGCCTTGTCATCAGGGTGCTTGTTCTTCAGTGAGTTGCAGGTAACCTCTGGAACTCCAAGACTTCGTAACTTTGACCTATAATTTCCCATCTTGTATTTAAGACTATACATCCATCCCATCCAGCCATTACGACTGCCTGGCTCTGTCAGACATGGGTGCTTTTTGACCAGAGCCTCTGCCACTTCTCTAATCTGAAGGCCAGTAGGGTAGGCTGTGTAGCTGTACATATAATCAGCTAATTTTTCCATTATATCTGACTTGACTGAAGTATTGTTCAGCACAGTGCCATTTTGAACAAAGACTTCATTGGCATTTTTCAGTACATTTTTCAGTTGCCACAGAGAAAAGTGGAATGACAATTTCATCTGGCCATGTAGTCTTCAGAGGACTTTGAAGAGGGGAGAGTATGACAGTGTTGTCTGAAGACAGAGATGATCCATCTGTTTGGTCCTCTGTGGTTTTATAGGTTGAAGAGCTTGAACTTTCATTCAGTGAACTTACATCTGAGGGATTTTCACACTGAGGAATCAATGTAAGCACTACTGATGGAATGACCACAGCTTTGACTGTACCCCTATCTTTGATTTGGTTGGGAGAATGAAGTGTAAAGAAATCTCCAAATGAGTCATCATAATAGTGCAATGTGAAATCCTCAACTAGCCCAAATGTCTCTCTCACTGTCTCATGCAACTCCTCAACAGTCCTGGGTATTCCTGAAGAGAGCACAAGCTTCTCACTCTGTTGTCCAAAAATTACTTTCAAGGCAACGGAGTCCATCTGCAGAATAAAAACCACAAGAAAAAAGAAAAAGAAAGGGGGTATCTGAGTCTTTCCCCTTACACTAACAAACAATGTGACGTTTTATTGACACCATTTGCTTGCCTTCAACACGATATGGTGTTAAGGGGTAAGTGTCACCAAGTACTCTGGGATGTATTAAGGTCATTTTCCCAGAAGGATCCAGAATAAATGCCCTAAAATGTTCATCATACCAGCTGTTGAGCAACTTCACAATGAAAAGAAATTCATTGCTTAAGACAACAATCTGTAAAATCTCCACAAAGTCAGGTAAGCCACAAGTAGATCCATGAGGCAAAACCATTCCTGAGGCATATTTAGTTCCATGATGAGTCAGAGAGTTGGTCAAATTCACATAGGCTTGTGTTGGATAAAGTTCCTTGAGACACTGCTGTATTTCTACATCAAGCAGTTCCAGTGGAAGAGATGATACTTTAGTGACACACACTGATGGCTTCAATGCATTACCATCTGAATAGTATGCCATCATCATCTGGTGCTTTGAGGCAAGTGACAATAGTACATTTCTGAAGCTGTTTGTGTGTTTAACAACCTTCTTAAAGAAACTATGTTTAGCCTCAAAGCGCATAGTCCAGAGGCATACTAATGGACCAAATCCTCTGATCAAGTCAGGATAATGCTCCAAAAAATGGTGTTTTGGAGTTAGTTTTTGCTCTGGGAAAACCTCCAATAGCCTGTTGCGATGTTCAGATATAAGTGTGTCCAAGTAGCAAATACTTTCCTCTCTGTGAATAGGGGACACAACAAGTTCAGTTATATCTTTTAGAGTCATAAGAACTTGCCATGCTTCATCATTTTTGGGAATCTTTTCCCCAATAATAAAAGGTAATAGTCTCAATAACGTCCAATTTTCATGTGCGTTGCCACCAATGCTTTTGCGAGTGGAAAAATTTAGGGGGATGATTTGGGGGCGATCTGTTTTATCGGTCCATTTGTAAGGAAATTCTGTTATGAAGTTATTGAGTTCAGTTAAGGAAAAGTAACGTTTACGGATAAACACATGAAGGCATAATGCTAATTCTAGTGGAATTATGCCTTCAAAAAGGTCGTGCAAAAGATCTGGAGGATACCCTGTGACAAAATGGAAATATTTTAATTTCCCTGTTAATGGACAACCTTTCTTCACACCACAAAAATGAACCGAGGAGGAATTTTCCTTTATGGTTTGGACATGTAGATCATAGTTCTCTTTTGTTCTTGGTGGAAAAGCTCCTGAACGAACTTCTTTTTGCTGAAAGTCTGAATGGTCTCCAAGGCAAAATCTACAGATGTAATGTCCAGAAAAGCTTTCCACGAGTCCACTAAGAGAATGAGCGCCAAGATTGTCAGCACAAACACAAAAAACAGTGCCCCTGATATATCTACCAAGCTGTGAACAAAAAATCCCGTCTCTCTCTAATGTTATGAGATCCTTTAAAAGTGGCTCGAGAACAGTTTCATAGCTAAAAGTTTTAACATCACTTGCCTTACACAGGAGAGCCAATTTAATTGATGTTAGCCGTGATCTCAGTTCAGTTGGTATATCAGCAAGTACCCAGTACACAGCTGTGACTTTGTGTTTTTTTCTTGAAGTCCCAAGTGGATTACAAATTTCAAAGTCATCCACATAGAGAACAAGGGAAATACTTAAGTCCTCAATAGCACAAAGTTGGTTTTGCTTGAAATATTGTCCATCGTGGAAAGAGGATAACTGTGAAGTGTTCAAATGTCTAGTTAATATACTGTTAACATCTTCTTTCCTCAGTAACAGCTGCAAGGACTGAAGAATAGGCACATACTGAAAAGTGGAATTCTTTTCTGGATCCAAACAGTATTCTACTGGTTCAATAACACAGAAGTTTTCCTTGAAATATTTCTGTCTCTTATATCTTGAAGCAAAGGGACCATCAGGACTAAGGGCTGCACATAAAGGACTACAGTGACATATTTTTTCAGCCAATTCACTGACAAAAGACTGATCAATATTACAGTTATTCTTAATAAGAATATCACTTATTGACTTTGGAATATACTGAAGTGATAATGTGCAGATATAATTGAGCTGTTCCACCAAGTCATCCACACATTTACCAGAAACATTATACATGCTTTCCAGTTTTAACAAGAGCACACAATATTTTTCAAAATTTCATTTGTTGTTTCCCTTTCACAACCAAGTTCAATGGTGACATCCAAGTCCTCGTGATCTTCTAATTCCAGTGCTGGTAAGAAGATTTCATTAGATGTACTGACAGTTTGCTTTGAAATCAAGTTAGTTTTAAAGTGCTTCCATGAACAAAATCTGTGCTTTCGACTTCTGTGAGTCGCATAAGTCCCACAAATGTTTGTCTTAAACTCACAACCATCAAAAACACACTCTATGGTTTCATGGCTTTTCAAATGGGAATTTATATGTTGAAAATAGTCTTTTGTGTTTGGGTAAAAATAGTTGGAAGGACCTCACACTCTTCCGTTTCATGCGAACTGTGAGACCTAGACAAGTGTGAGCGTAAGGCACCCCATGTCTTAAAAGAGCAAGGACAATTCAAATGAAGACAGGGTATGGAATAGCCATGACCAAATGTACCATGTTTCACTCGATAATGTTTGAGTAGTGACACTTTTGATGACTCCTCATGTTTGCAGAGTTTACACTGCCATCTCATCACCTGTGACCTAGGGGAGAAAATATGTCTCACAGTATGAAGATGACAGAATGGTGTATAACCATATTTACACAGTTTTTGTATGATTAACTGATTGAATAACCAATACTCACTACCAATTCAGGTGGAGGATACAACTTACAAATAAGTCAACATGGAACAAAGTACAATACTTCACCACATTGAAATAATCTGAATCACATCACCACGCTGTATAAATAAAAAGATAGTATGGTGACACTAGAAGACAGACCATGAACTCATCAATATATTTACCAAACTGAAAAATTCTCAAAATTTAGATTTGGCATTTGTATGACTAAAATAACCCACCACAAAACCAGTATAAATATTTAGGTGGTATCACCATCCACTACTCAGCTTGTATAAAACAATATCATATCATTCCAAAATTTAACACATCAAGTCCTCTGAGTAAAATTACCTGCTTTACTTTGTAGTTGATGCAGATTTTTTTCTCCTGGTGGTGAAGATGGTGCTGAAAAAATACAAATCAAAACTTTATCATTACAAAACATGTCACTGAGTAATCTGCCATAACATCAATCTCTTATAAGAAATTTTAGCTTGGACTGAAATAAACATTTATTTATGTAAATTGGGAGTAACTATACTGGAAATGATGGTACTTTTGGCTTGACCCAAAGGACCAAAGCTTTTTTTTTTCATTATTTTCTGGGATCTGAAAGGAAGTAGGGCCCCGAGTCTAAATTGACTTAAGGCCCCATAGTACTTTGGACCGGCCCTGGATGAGGTAATCTGCTGACCCGGGCGGTCCTCTCAGCGTTCTCTCAAAAACTGGCCCTGTTCGGGACAAAGCTGAAAGCAGCGTCTTATATGCTCTGAAAGACCCCACATAGAACAAGAAAGCTAAGCAGTAGGGCTGGGTATCGTCACTGATTTCTAGAATCGATTCGTTTCCGATTCACAAGGTCCCAAATCGATTCGATCCACGATTCGATTCAAATCGATTCGATTCGATTCAATTAAATTCGAAATTTTGACAGTCAGAAATATTATAATTCAGATCAGTACATTTACATATTTCTGTATCTATAAAAAGGAAGCTGACACACGCAAGACTTTATCAAAGGTGTAAGCGTCACAGCAGATGCCTTTGTGTCAAAGTAGCTGAAGATAAAACACAGAAAAACATGAAGGTGGTTTTCCTGGCCTGGGATTTTATAAAAATATTCTGCAGTACATCAAAAACGAAAGAAAACCATTAATCACATATGAACGTTACCTCTGATGTTACAGCGGTTTTATTAGACACGGCTAAGTGTTTTGCATTTTGCATAATTTTAAAAAGTTTAAATTTAGTAAACGGCAGAAATTAGGTTTTCTTTTTGGAAGTATGTAAAACGAAAAAAAACCCAGCGTAAACAACGGTAGACTTGTGCGTAACAAGCAAGCGAATAATGCAGAAAACAGATTTTTAGACGGAAACTGTTCTTGAAGTACAGAGAGAGAGAGAGAGAGAGGGAGAGAGCTGTGCATGAAGTGGGATTTTATCGTGGTGGAAGCAAAACAGTAAAAGTCAGAGTGATTTCATGACGATGTTTATGTGAAGCGTAGTTTGGATCTTCTTTTGCTGCTGGTTCGGTCAATATTGTTTGGAGAGAGATAAAACTAACAGCCCGGCGGGTCCGCGCAAAAAGGGCGTGAACACAAAGCGCGGACCCGCAGAAACATCAGAATCAGCGAGCTGTCGGCTTTCAGCCCCGACCGTGTCCGTGCAGTTGTTGTGCCAGAAAGTGATTGCCGTCCGGGGGAGCGCGCGCAGCCGCTTAAAGCTGCAGCGTCCGTCGGGTGAGAAAGGCAACATCTCACTGATTCTGATCCGCGGGTCCGCGCTGTGTGTTTACGTCCTTGTGCAGAATCCGTGTACATGCTCTCATTTACTGTCTTACCTGTTTGGTGGTTGTTGAAATTTTGTGAGGTTTCACCCTAGATTCAGGCGTTTCGGGCAAAATAAATTTATATTAAAAAATCGATTCAGGATTTTAATGAATCGATTTCACGTTATCCAAGCCAGAATCGATTTTAATCGATGAATCGATTATTAAAACCCACCCCTACTAAGCAGCATGGTTGCTGCTATGAACTGTTCCGCAGGCAGGTCTTCTTAGTTACCAAAGCCATTGATGACGTCTGTTCATCTCCTCCTGAACAACCTGACAGAGTGAGTCAGGCCGCGTGACTACCGCAGCTCCCGCACTGCGACTCAACAGGGCCATTTTCTAGAAATGTCTGAGCACACCTGCGTTCACGTGGTTCCTAAATTGCCCCCGATTAAACGGTCAGGTCGCTGGTACCGGGACATTCCGGTCAAATTACCCGGAACGCAGATAGCGACTCAGAACGTAAAAGGATAAAAGGGCGCGGTTTCCCGCCGCCTTGACTGGAAGACGGGTTGAAAACTTAAATTAACGTGCACAAACACGCTGCGAAAAGTGAGCCACCATGACAAACACTTTCTTCAGAACATGTTATAAAAGAACGGTGTGGATAAAGACAGCTAATGTAAGAATTGGTCACTTACCTGAAAACGTTACCAAGTCTGCAGTGGATGTGTGTCTGTCTCGTTCAACATGCAGAAAATCTCCCATGAGGCCATGCTCCTCGCGCGCGGTACATGCCAAAGGTCATTAGTCTTACTCAAAGTTTTAAGTTAGTATTGGGGGACAAAATTATATTGATTTTGAACCATTAATAATTAAAGTTCAAGACAATGATAAGTATGAATACCAGTGTCTCAGTTATTTTGAGTACTTTCTATGAGATATATTGAGTAGATTTAAATAATGCACCCTGTGTTTCAAATACAGAATTTTTTCTTTTAAAAAGAGCTCAGTTCAACACAAAAACTGGTGTTGAAAATTTAAGCATTCTTTTCAGTATTTTCAACTCAAGATAACACTTTTGTGATTTTCAAAGATTTAATCAAGGTCATCTAACTTAGAATTATAATGATATTTACTAAGCCCCTGAATAATTTTTTAGGGTGTAATAACATGGGAATGGTTGGTGATATTAAAGTCCTGTTTGTGGCACATTAGTATATGTGAGGGGGCAAACTCCTCAAGATGGGTGGTGACCATGGAGGCCATTTAGAAGTCGGCCATCTTGGATACAACTTTTGTTTTTTCAATAGGAAGAGGGTCATGTGACACATCAAACTTATTGGTAATGTCACAGGAAAAACAATGGTGTGCTTGGTTTTAACGTAACTTTATTCTTTCATGAGTTATTTACAAGATTCTCTGTGTTCATGTCGAAGAGGTTAACACGTGAGGATCGAAATTGTGTTGATATCTGGTGAACGCAGTAACCGGGTCATTGCAGCAGATTTCAATGCAAGACACCCTACGAGACCACCCATCTCCCATGCTACAGTTAGCAAACTGCTTGCTAAGTTTCGTGAAACTTTTTCAGTGTTGGATTTGCTAAAATGTGGACGCAAGAAAACTGTCACTAATGAAGAAACATCAGTGGCTGTCCTAGCTTCATTCAGCAAGAGCCCACAGCGTAGCACTCGCCGCATGTCCCTGGAGAGTGGCATTAGTCGAACATCCCTTCGGCTGATATTAGCTACTCACAAATGGCACCCTCACAAACTCCAGCTACTGCAGCATCTCAACGAGGATGACCCAGATCGGCGCACAGAATTTGCAGAATGGGCAAAACAAAAATTGAAACAGGACCCTCAGTTCACGCAGAAGATTTTGTTCAGTGATGAGGCAAACTTTTATGTGAATGGTGAAGTTAACAAACAAAACCACCGCTATTGGTCTGACACTAACCCACATTGGATGGATCCCTCCAAGACTGTTGGACCAACAAAAGTGATGGTTTGGTGTGGTATATGGGGTACAACGATAGTGGGTCCATTCTTCATCAATGGAAACCTCAAAGCCACTGGATATTTGAAATTGCTACATGATGATGTGTTTCCCTCTTTATGCACTGAAGCTGGCACGTTCCCTGAGTTTTTCCAGCAAGATGGTGCACCACCACATTATGGGTGCCAGGTCCGAGCATTCCTAGATGAACAGTTTCCTGGAAAGTGGATTGGTCGTCGTGGGCCAGTTGAATGGCCCCCAAGGTCTCCCGATCTGACCCCCTTAGACTTTTATCTTTGGGGTCATCTGAAGGCAATTGTCTATGGTGTGAAGATACGAGATGTGCAGCACCAGAAACTACGGATACTGGATGCCTGTGCTGGCATTTCTCCTGCGGTGTTGCTATCAGTGTGTGAAGAGTGGGAGAAGAGGGTTGCATTGACAATCCAACACAATGGGCAGCGCATTGAACACATTTTATAAGTGGTCAGAAACTTGTAAATAACTCATGAAAGAATAAAGTTAAGTTGAAACCAAGCACACCATTGTTTTTCTTGTGACATTACCAATAAGTTTGATGTGTCACATTCTTCCTATTGAAAAAACAAAAGTTGTATCCAAGATGGCCGACTTCTAAATGGCCACCATGGTCACCAACCATCTTGAGGAGTTTGCCCCCTCACATATACTAATGTGCCACAAACAGGACTTTAATATCACCAACCATTCCCATGTTATTACGGTGTATCCATATAAATGGCCCACCCTGTACTATACTACTAATATACAATAGTTTATTATTTTATATTTTATTATGTATCCATCGAGGGCTGGGGGTGATCTGCAGTTTCACCCCTCCCAAGCTGGAGACATCTACCTTTTCACACTCTTTCCTTGGCTGAACAATGACGCAGCCTTAATATACCTTATACATTTCTCTAATTTATTTAAGATGTTTTCGTGTGAATTATCTACTTTCATTCATTCTATTCATTCTGGGCATGGTTATTTAACCAATTTTGTTTCATTTGGTAATGCCAATTTACAGGTTGCTATGCTCCCTAGTATTAGTTTGAATATAGTAGAGATAAGCTCTAATTTGATTTAACCTTTTGTTTATTCCACTTTATTCCTAAGAGTATTTATATATATTCAGTTGGGTCTGTATCCAACTCTTTTTAAACTTCTACTTTGATCTCTAATTTTTCACTTGATAAGGCATTATTATGTTCCTCCTGATATGGGTGAATGTATATTGGGACATTTTTTTTCTTAGGATTTCTTCATCTACAAGCACTGATTTGTCCGGCGCCTGGACATTTCTTTTCTAGTCACTGTTCGTCAACAGTGAGTTTTGTGGGCTAATTCCCCATTATCATAGAACTGCAAAGCTTTCTCTGGTACTAGACTCGGCGGTGGTTGCTGACACGCCCTTCTACCTTTCCCCTTTATCACCAGTACTTGAGCTTTTGCAGGATACACAAAGAAAACAATAAAAAAAACAAACAAACAATGGAAGTAGTTCAGCAGCGTATTGTACTGTAAAATCAACTTACTTCCAAAACACATACACAAAACACATATACATACACACAGATAGACATTTGCGCGCTAATTTGTCACGAAGTATTTCCGGCTACTTCTGAAACCAGTCTAAATATAATTTATTACGAGGTAATTGCGGCTACCTCTAAAACCAGCCTAAATTTAGTTCCTTCCAGCGAACTCAACCTATTTCACGTGTTTTTTCGAAGTAATTCCGGCTACTTCTAACCTATTTTACGCGTATCCCGAAGTAATTCCGGCTACTTCCAACCTTTGCGCATTTCCTGAAGTAATTCCGGCTACTTCTAACCTATTTTGCGCATTCTTCTAAACCCTTCCGGCGGTTTAAGACCAAAAAGTGTTTTCTCACCCTCAGTCGTCTTTTGCTGGTT
Organism: Pelmatolapia mariae; assembly: GCF_036321145.2. Lineage (NCBI taxonomy): Eukaryota > Metazoa > Chordata > Actinopteri > Cichliformes > Cichlidae > Pelmatolapia > Pelmatolapia mariae. Next base: position 1,670,905 of record NC_086244.1, on the reverse strand, counting down.
GTTCAGGTCATCTGGATCCCAACGTCGTGGACCAGAACTAAACCACCGGCTGTCGACAGACTTCGGTGCTGGTTTACCCACGGCGTCAGGATGCAGAAGTCAGACCTTATTGGAGTCACAGAAACGTGTCTGCTTTTTCCATCTCTCGGCTCGAAGGACCAATTTAAATGACAGGGGATTTCTTTAAATCACCCTGCCGTTCTTTCTTTAGCCAAGACTCCTGAGGTAGAAAGCACAAACACTGCAGTTTCTTTTACTCGCGAGGACGGTCACAGAGCGCTCGCACAGGAGACACTCATGGAACCGCGCTTTGTCACCGTCTGCGTTCTTTATTTATACAAAATTGATCTCTGTGTGTGTGTGTGTGTGTGTGTGTGTGTGTGTGTGTGGTGTTACAAAGATAATATCATCACTCCAGTAGCGGGACTTTCCCTTTTCTACATCTAAATGTTCAGAACAACAGGAAGCGGTTAGTATCTACATAAGTTCATCACACAAGTTACTAGGTGAAAAGTCACATAGACATGTGCTTAATTATAAAAAGAATACATTTCATGTAACTGATCAAAACATAATTTTCTTCTGACACCCAGGAACTTCACTGTGTCCTGAAGAAAGGCACATTTTTCGAGCTTCACCTTAAGACCAGTTTCAGCCAAGCGTCTGAGTACAGTTTCAAGTCTTTGGAGATGTTCATCAAATGTTTCAGAAAAAACTAAAATGTCATCAAGATACACAAGTAGCATCTGGAAAATGAGGTCACTCATTGTAGCCTGCATGAGTCGCTGAAATATTGCGGGCCCGTTACACACACCGAAGGGCATCCTTACGTACTCATAAAGGCCAAAAGGGGTTGTGAATGCTGTTTTGGACCTATCACGTTCGTGCATGGCTACCTGGTGATACCCACTTGCTAAATCTATTGTGGAGAAGAACTTAGCACCCCTCAGCGCATCAAAGCTCTCATCGATTCTTGGGAGGGGAAAAGCATCACGCCTGGTTTTTGAGTTGAGCTTCCTGTAGTCAACACACAGCCTCAGACTACCATCAACCTTTCTGACTAGCACTATTGGGGAAGCATATGGGCTAGAACTCGCTTTGTTTACTCCCCTCCGTAACAACTTGCCAATGTGTTCTCTCACTTCATTGTATTGTGTGGGGGGAATCCGTCTGTAGGGCTGTGTCACAGGTATGTCATCTGTGAGGTGTATTTCATGTTGCACTTTGTCTGTGTACCCTAGGTCTTCATCTTCTGTTGCAAATACAAATGAGTATTTTCCCAACAGCAAAGCTAGTTGTGCCTGCTGGTCTGTAGTGCCACCAACCTTAAGTTTATGTAGAATGGACTGAACATCTGTGGGTGGTTCAGGCTGCGTGCTTACGCTCACTTCATCTGTATCTGCCGAAATTCTCTGAAACTGAACTTTACACAACTGGTCATTGTCTACGGTGTCAACCTCAGTCAAAAGTCCAAGTCTAGTCCTGGGTTGCAACCAGATGTCTTCATCAGACAAGTTCATGACCTGAACAGGAAAAATATGCCTCTCTGATGTTATCAAGGTTGGCACAACTACCAAACCTCCAGGTAAAGGGGCATTGCCAGGTTCAAGTAGCATTAAAGGACCTGTTTCACTGACAGTTTTGAGTCCTTTGGCCATGATGGTAGCCGCAGATGAGGCTGGGACATGGACAGCATCTTTCCCAGCGAGCCTGGCACATGAAAGTCTGTTTGCTACACAAACCGTTTGTACTCGCTGAAAAGCCTGTCTCCAGTTACTGTCAAGGTTACCCTTCATTGTGGTTTCAAACTCTCCATGTACTAATTCTTGGCACTTTTTAATTACATTCATTCCAAGGAGACAAGGCACAGAGCAAGACTGTGCTGAATCTCTGACTATAAGAAACCCCCTTTCTGGGATTGTCAGCCCCATCGCCTCTACTTCCAGCTCCACATAGCCTAAATAAGGTATTTCCAGTCCATTAGCTGCCGTGATCTTCAGCCATTCAAAGGTAGAATGGATATTTGTGTCTTCTGCTGACCAGTGTTTGTTGAAAAACCCCTCTGAGATGGTACTCACTTGACTGCCAGTGTCGAGAAGACATGATACCTCCACTCCCTGTAGTTTGATTTTTACAGTCCTACATTCCCCAACGGCCCTCTCTAAAACTACATCTTTGTTCAGTGTTTTAGTTTGTGAGCCAGTTGCCCCCCCTCGAATTGTTTGGCTCATGACAACCGAGGGCTCCAGTTTTCCTGCCCTATAGGAGACACAGGGGCAGCATCACTAGACCCGAGTTTGATTTGTGGACATTTCCTGGCAATATGCCCAACCCCTCTGCACTTAAAACAAATCGGCTGACCATCAGGTGTAAATGCAGGCTGTTGTTTAACTCTTGGCTTGGGGTCTGGGGGAGTCTGTGGGGCACGTCTACACAGTTCCCCTACAGCAGTTGATAGTGCAGTCAGTGCTTTTCCTAATTCTGCTAACTGCTCTCCCTGGTGGGCAACAGCCCGTTGCACTTCCTCTAACACTGAAGGGGGATCGTTGTTTGGAGCGGTTTTAGTTACCGAGCATTGGGCCTCTAAGGCTTCTGATTGAACCATGTGGCTTCTCAACCCTTTTGTGGAATGAGATCAGTAATCCTCCATTTCCCAAAGGAGAGCTTCATCCCTCACCTCTAGCAAACTAGAGTGTGGTCTCTCCCTGACCATTTTCCTTAGTTCACGCCTCAGAGTGGCATTCTTTAACCCTTCAATAAACTGATCCCTTAGGACAGTGTTCTCATCAGATATTGCGTTTGTGGACTGTTTTACTACAGAGCCCAGTATCTGAGAAAGTGCATGGGAATAATCACGGAGATCTTCTCCATCTGCCTGCTTACGGTTGTAAAAAGACTGCAGGAGCTGTGTGACACTACGCCTCTCACCAAACGCATTTCTTAGATAGGTGAATAGATCACTTGGCCCAACTGATTGACCCCTCATACATAACCTCACTTCCTCAAGTGCTGGCCCACGCAACAATGAAATTATAAAATCACACTGTTCCTCTGTGCTCTGTTCTCTGGACCTTGTGACTCTTTCAACCTCTTCAATAAATTCTTCAACGGACCTCCCGTCCTTTCCCCATTCCCCCGTAAAGACTTGGACCTGGCGTTCACGTGGAACACAAATGTATGAACGGTTAAGGGCACGACTAGCACTGTCCCTTTGAGCCCTTGTTTCATCAGTTAATCTAACAAGGTCATCCCTCAACCTCGTCAGCTCTTGAAGCTGGCTTTGTATCTCATCATCTGGAGCCCTACTTGGTCCTGCCGGCTCTAATGGGCCCTGACTGGATAAATCCCCACCACTGGCATTATCCCCAGCATCCGGAGCACTTGACATGGCGCTTCTAATTCAGTCCACAGTCCAAACTTAAGTATAGTTTAGCTATAATAAGGATACTATGGGAAAAGTCCAGTTCAAGGAACAAGATAAATCTTATTCGCTGCTATCAGATTGCCAGGTCCAGATGGGTTCTGTTCCAAGCGCCGCACCAGGAACTCTGCAGGATCACCACCTCCACACGTCCTCCCGCATTGATAGTTGGTCCCTGTAGTCTTCACCACTGCCGTATTTTTTGTATTTTTAATAAAAAGGAAATAACATGCCACTGTGCCGCCAGATGTAAGTTAGTGAAGTGAACTACAACTCTCCTTCTGCTGCACACCCCACTCCTGGTACCAAAATTGTGTAGCCTGGGAAATGGTTAGCCACACAGGACACAATTGCTGGGGTTCTTAATGTGCAGTTTTATTGTCAATGACAATAAAATAAACAAAAAAATGTCCTTTGACCTTTACTTTTGTCAAACGGCGGCCATATGGACTTGTACTGAACATCGACAGCATAAGAGGTAACGTGGCGAAGTAACAGAATAACCGATTAAACAAAGATGCGCCAATACAATACCAGGAATAAAGGAAATGAAATGAAATACAAAACACAAAAATACGGCAGTGGCCTCTGTCTGTGCAGAACAAAATACAAAGAGCTAAGTCACACAAGGCTCCTTTAGAAAATGTGGAAGTGTTATATACATTTTTACAAACACTTACATTCCACAGAAATCTCAGCTCACTTGGAATACTGGAGCACACAGACGATCTCGCAACTTATTCCTTGCATGGAGAAAATGGCCGCTCCACGCTGCACATACAGGTCCTTTGCATCATACATTTCAGAAATACATCATCTTGTTAAAATACTGACGTTTTACCACTGCACTACAATTATACCAATATGTTTCAATGACTTATGTGCATATTTAACAATTCCTTACCAAAAATATAACTCTTTCACAACACTCCCGTTCCACATCCACAACAAAACAGTAAACAGGAAGTCCCAAGATGCATTTCTTGTTAAGTCTTTTTTTTGGAAAACTGCAGTTAACCCTTAAGCACTGCCACCCCCCAGTGACCACAATATGCAACTACACCAACCTATAAAATTAACAGCTTCAAGTACACACAACATGCAGATAACAAAAGAAATAGCACAAGCAATAACATTAAATTACTCAATAGCATTCTTGTCCTACCATACATGGAAACAAAGAAACAACATTTTAAGACCCCTTCTGGAACCTTAAATGGAAAATATTATTATTAATTTACCACTCGGCTACAATACGATAACATAAGAACAAGCAAAATATAAGAATGGCTAAATCTGAGAATTATATGAATAAATATATGTACAATATAAGACTGTATGCGTATTACTGAATGTGTATACTAAATATATATCTACGTGTGTGTGTGTGTGTGTGTATATATATATATATATATATATATATATATATACATATTTTAAAAATGAAATAGAATAAGCAATAAAATAAAATATACAGTGGTTGGCAGTTGGAAATGTGCAAAACAAGTGGCATTTATATACAATATGGAGTGCATAATGTTGAAGTTCCAGTAGTGAAGGTGAGGTGTCTATGACATGTTCAGCAGTCTGATGGCCGGATGGAAAAAGCTGTCTCTCAGTCTGCTGGTTCGGGACCGGATGCTGCAGAACTCACAACATTTTTAAACATTTTGTTGTTCAACAGCCAGTGTCTCAAATGGTACTCTACCTAAACTCCAGATGGTCTGATTAGGAAGCTATTTGTTTCTATGTTTTATGTATAGCATTGGGATATTTTTTAAATCATAAGGCATCAACATGAAAAATACAACGGGTAGGTATTTATTTATAAAAAGGTATATAATTTAACAGATGCTGACGTGATAGTGTTGGGATTTATTTTAATCTGTAAGGCTAATATCTCATAAATAGCGCCACATATTTGTGTTTTTTTTCTTTACTGCACTTTATCTGTTACTCTGATACCAACAGACACAAGACTAAGACCCTTCATTGGTTCACCACCTTTAACAAGCCTCCTTCAGTGTTGAACTAATTCCTGAAACACACAACATGCCATTGTACAGCAGCTACAGCATCATGCAAAAGCTTTGGAGCACAGACAGAACAGGACCTTCACAAACACCCAAATCATCATCCAGGAAACCTGAAACTGAAAGATTCATTACACCTGTGTGTTGTTGGAACCTCATTTTGAACTCACTGATGAGAACATCAGCTGTTGTAGTTCCCTGGAAAGACACCAGAAGATTAAATGAGTTGGACTAAAAATGAGGAAAATGTCTTGATCCACAGAAAGCGAGCAGACAACACCTGAGACAGGACTACCTCACACATCCAGACCTTTCAGAGTGTTGGTGAGAAACATCACTACATCCCTATATGTCTACTTTATCTAGTATGTGGCATGCTTGGTTTTCTCTTTGAATTTACCTCCAGAAACTTTTAGTTTTCGTTTGACAAAGAATTTCGTGAACTCTGTTTTTGAATGTACTTTTTTAAAAATTCCTGCACCACCAGGGGGCAGTACCTTACTACTGTATGTGTTGAGCTGTGTTCATCTCTTAACTTTTGGTGGTTAAATACAGATGACATTGATTTATAGCACCTCCTCTTGGTACAAAGTGGTATTACATCCGTAGTTAAGCTGTGTTTAATATTTTTTTTCTTGATATTGTGAAATGTGCTGTAAAACAAACTGAGGAAGATTAACAGCTTGTTAAAGCTTGCATGAAAACCATCTGCAGGTTAGTGCAAATATGAGGGGGACTCTATTGTGTTTCACTTCTTCTTATATTTTGAATGACACGACAAACCCATGAACCATTTTCTGTCACGTGGTACAGTCAGCTCGTGAAGCTTCGAACGTCACCACATACATCATCAACACAAGCTTCCATACGCGCTTCACACAAATCATCCTAATGACGTCATAATTCAATGAGAGAAAAAGTTCCTGTTTTTTCTCTGTAAACTGTAGAAATGTCTGTTTCTTACAGCGACTCAAAAAACATTTTCTGTGAACAGAAACTTTGTTTTATAATTACAGGACAGTCTGGACAGCGAGCTTCCAGAACTTTCTCTGTAATCACACATGTATTTCTTACAGTTGAAGCTCAGAGTCGTGCTGACAGGTGTCTTTGATTAACTGCAGCAGAATTTCTTCATCATGTAGAAAAACTGAGACGCTGCTGAAACTTCTTTTTCTTATATTAAGATATCTCAGGATTAAAAGGGGAGTTAAACTTGTTGAACTGACACAAAGACGACTTTCACTGGTCGATCAAAGCAGGCTGTATGTGGCCCACCATGTAAGATGACTTTGACATCTCTGATCTAGATGGAGACGATTACTAGAAGCTCCAAGTTTCTAGTTATCAGCTGTTTGTAGAGCTCTGATTGTTGCTGTTTATAGCTAACTGTCATCACAGCAACATTAATCTGTTTATGTCATCCATAAATGTATATTTCCTTATTCTGATATTAAATACTACAATTTCCATCACATTATTCAGACTCTGACTGATTATGATACGATAACTTTATTTAATCTCACACTGGGAAAATTCACCTGTTACAGCAGCAAAAGAGTCAGAAGGAAAAAGTGAATCAAAAACATGTTAAAGACTAAAAAATGTCAAATACAGAAAGATTTTGAAAATCTTAAAGTAATTCATATCATATACAATTTTATTTGTTTACACTGAAATACACTAAAAAATTGTCACAGAGATTTTTTTTTTAATATCTGCATAAAATACAGTGGCAATGATAAAAGAATAAAATAGTTTTTTCTGCTCAGAGTTTTTAAGCCTCATTGACTCTTTTAATCTGGTCCAGCCCATACCTGGTCCCACACATGAACACGGACACACACTAGACCTGGTCTTGTCACACAGTCTACCTGTGTCGAACGTGGAAGTGACTGACACTGCCTTCTCTGACCATATGGCTGTATTATTTGATGCTGTGTTTTCACGCACTACAGTTCAAACCAGCGCTCCTGTTCGCCGCTGTCGGATTATTAACCCTTCCACTGCTGCCCAGTTCTCCTCTGCTTTTAGCCAGCTGTCTGTCCCCGCCAATCTCACTCCCTTGGACACAGAGGACCTCAGCTCCTGGTTTCAATCTTCTTGCCTAACTATTCTGGACTCTGTGGCACCATTAAAAACCAGGAAGCCCAAGGCTAAAACCGAGCCCTGGATTAGTGACCACTCAGGCTGTGAGGAGGGAGTGTCGTACAGCTGAACGCAGATGGAAGAGGGACAAACTGCAGGTGTCTCTTCAAATCCTAAAGGACTGCTGGCGCCTCTATCAGGATATGGTCAAAGAGGCTAAAAGAAAATACTTCTCTAAGATCATTTCCTCCAACAGTCACAATCCACTTGTGTTATTTAAATCTATTGACTTAGTCTTAAATGCTCCACAAAGTGGCTGTTTGGAGGCCTGTTTGGTGTTTTTTCATTGAGAAGGTTGCAACCACGCAGGCTCTCATTTCTTCCCCTGAGTCTGACCCCTCTGTCTCGATCCCTTGCTCTGCTGTTTTTAACCGGTTTAAGCCTGTGACTCTTTCTTATTTAGAGGATGTGGTTAGCCACCTGAGGCCCTCTGGTTCCCCAAATGATCCTGTCCCATCACAATTTTTTAAGGAGATTTTTCCTAGCATAGGCCAGGCTGTTCTTATTGTTGTAAACAGCAGTTTAATATCTGGTGTAGTCCCTGCTAATTTTAAGCATGCAGTAATACAACCCTTGCTTAAGAAACCTGCCCTGGACCACACTGTATTGGCTAACTACAGGCCTATCTCCAAGTTGTCTTTTATGTTTAAAATCTTAGAGAAATTATACACTGCCAATTGATGGATTTTTTTTTAAATGAGAATGGTATCCTGGAGTTCTTCCAATCAGGTTTTAAAAACTTTCATAGCACTGAGTCAGCACTCAAAGGTTTTTAATGATATCCTCCTTTCCTGTGATTCTGGTAATCATGTTGTTCTTGTCCTCCTTGACCTAACAGCTGCCTTTGACACTGTAGACCACAACATTTTACTGTCTCGCTTGCACCATCTTGCAGGCATTCGTGGTACTGCTTTGAAATGGTTTAGGTCTTATCTTTGTGACAGAACTTTTAGTGTTAACTTTTCAGGGTATGAGTTCTTTTCTGCTGCTCTTCAGTTTGGGGTCCCGCAGGGCTCAATTTTAGGGCCTCTGCTTTTTTCATTATGTTTACAGCCCCTGGGAACCATCCTCAGAAGGCATGGAATATCCTTCCACTGCTATGCTGACGACTGTCAGATTTATCTGCCTCTGAAGCAGATAGACGTCTTCTCTATTAAGCCTCTTCTAGCATGTCTAGAAGACATTAAATCTTGGATGTCCCTAAACTTTCTAAGATGTAATTCATGCAAAACTGAGGTGATTGTGTTTGGTCCTAGCGAACCTTGTGAACCCTCCGCTATTGATTTAGGACCCCTGGCAGAGTATTTTAAATCTGTTGTTACTAACAGGGGTTTTAAGATGGACAGTGATTTTAAATTGGACACTCAAATTAGGGCTACTGTCAAGTCCAGTTTTTATCATTTAAGGCGTTTGGCAAAGATAAGACCTATTTTATCTCAGCCGCATTTTGAAACAGTAATCCATGCTTTTATTTCATCTCGTTTGGATTACTGTAATGCTCTGTATTTTGGAGTTAGTCAGCATCTTCTCTCTCATCTGCAGCTGGTCCAAAATGCTGCTGCATGACTTTTAACCAGAACTCGTAAAAGAGAGCACATAACTCCCATCCTGGCTTCACTCCATTGGCTGCCTGTATATCTTAGAGTTCATTTTAAAATTCTCATGTTTGTTTTTAAATGTTTAAACGGTCTTGCCCCAACTTACCTCTCTGAGCTTCTGCATCCTTACTGTCAGCTGACAAGCTGCTCCTGGAGGTACCCAGGTCCAAGAGGAAGCTCAGAGGGGGCGGGGCCTTCTCTATTGCTGCCCCTTTACTGTCCACTTTTAAAACACATCTTAAAACCCATTTTTACTCCTTGGCATATGACACAGTATGACCCTCATTTTATTGTTTTAATCTAATGTGCTGATTTTATTGTTTTAAATGTAATTCTAATTATCATCTTTTTTTTTTTCTTTTTTTTTTCTTTATTTTATATTATTTTAATTTTTTTTAACTTGTTTAATGTATCATTTCTGGCATGTCAAGTGTACGATTTATCCAGTGCTGGGCATGATGCCATCTCAGAAAGGCCCACCAGACTTCAATATGCTGATTGTGATTGCTGGACCCAGTAATGAAACAGTTTCTGACATTCTGATCCATAGACCATCGCAAGAATCTTTGCATCTCTGCCATTTTGACACTTTCTGTTCCCAAATCAGAGCGAATCCTAGCAGGTGTGCCCATCCTCTTTTCAACTTCTCGTTGTTGAATAGGCATGAAGCCAAATTATAACTTCCTAAAATTCAGACTCCAAAAGGCTTCAGTTTGTCGTAGGAGTCAACGTGCCACATGAAACTTGGTCCAGGATTTACATACGTGTGTCGCATTAGATTTCTGCGTCGTTGCTCAACACCGTAAGGGTCAAGATATTTCAGTAAATGTCTCACAGTGCTCTGTGTGACAACATAACCTGCCTGAATGCAGTTCAGGTGGTGTAGTTTGTATCCATGCAGCCTCCAGCGTCCCTCCAGCTGATCAATAAGAAATCCTGCCGCCTCAGTCGGATCGGGCCGATTCTTTCTCCTTTCTCCCCATGCCTCAATCCAAACAATAAAACAGAACTAAATTCATTTCGATAAACGAGCCATTTTCTCACACTCTGATCTGCACTGTCATCCACTTCACTATGCTTTACTCAAATCAATAAATCGTGTTTGAACAATAAAAGATATGTTATAACATGAAGGATTTATTGTTCATTGTTCATTTTTTGCTATAACACTAATATGTATATTGTAATAACATGATATTATGTTGTTCAAATGTGAAAAGTATATTGTGCTTACATGATGGTATATTGTTAGAACAATAAAGTTTTCACGTTATAGCGTGATATACGTCTATTTTCCTTTAGCCTGGGTGGCAGCTCTATGCTTCCGTAGGGACGCGCTGGGTGGCCGAAAGCGTAATCGTATACCAACAATTTGTCACCTAGCGTAAAATTTGGGAGTGAAAACGTGTTGTCAGTACATAGATGTGAACAAGACGTCACATGCTGTTAATGTTTGTTCATTTTGGAAAGTTGCAAAAAATTATTAATATAAAGTATATTTTTTTCACACAAATATGATGAAACCAATTTTCTTTTCTTTAGATTTAATAACTGAGTTATCAGTCGATGAGGTCCCAGGATCAGAAGTCCTGATGGTGTATTTATGTCACACAGGTTTTTCCATCACAGCTGCAGGGGGACAGAAAGCAGCTCGTTTTCAGGTTTGTTAAAATGATCAGATGATGATTTGAAGCATGAATGACTCACTTTCAGGTAAACATTTCAATCCCTTTAAATTTTATTGAATTTATTTTTTTTTTTTGGGGGGGGGGGTATTGTGATATGAAATCATATTTGTCAACATCTTCCAGCAGTGATGTCATCGAGGCTTGACATCCTGCTGGAAGTGACATCAGCAGTGATGATCCTCACTGCTGATGTGTCAGGACACGAAGGAGCAGTTATGGATCTCTGACACAAACAAAAGGTTTGTTGTCGTCACACGGTGCATCGTTGGGATCTCCTCCTGTAAAGAAGAATCAAAATAAAGAAACAGAAATAAAATCAGAGGTCTGTGCAGTAAATGTTTTCTTCTTTTCTAATGTAAAAAGAACAAAACACAGTCCTTATAAAGACCTAAGATTACATGACTTCAATCAATTAAAACCAAACACATTTCATCAACAGGCCCACATTCAGTTTGTACCTTTATAGTTTAACTCCATACAATCTTCTTCTCCTCCATAGTTGTTTGGTTCTCCACTGGCCCAGTTTCTGAAGTCAAACTGGGAACCATCACTCCACATCCACACAGTTTCCTGGAAGAATAAAGTTTGAGGTTCAGTTTGTTCTGATGTACTTTGATGCATCTATGCTGAGAGTGCAGACATGAGACCTCTTACACCACTCGAAGACAATGAAGCTTCATTTTGTTTGTGGAGGTAAAAAATGAAAAGAAAAATCAAGTCAACAGCAACATCTGTCTCCAGGAACAAAGTCCTGATTAATCAGTCTGTCACATGTTGACCTTTGAATCAAACTGATGAATATGAAGAGAAAAATATGAAATATCAGAAACAGCTGCAGCTCATCCTCTTTATCTATGAAACACTTACATTCTCTCTATCGTTGCCTCCAACCCAAGTTCGTTTATTTGGCCCTGGTTCTGTGTGAGTGAGCTCTCTGATGAAGGTGTACTCAGCTGTGCTGTGGAATGAGGCCAGATGTCCACCGAGTGTCTTACAGGAACTCTGAGGAGGAAGATGAGGTGCAGACCACAGAAGAAGAAAAGTGTGAGAATGCATTTAAAATCAAAGACAGAAACTCTTTATATGATCAGTGATGCAGCAACAGCTGCTGTTATTTCCTAATGTACCTCAGCATCAGTCCAGTTCTTCATGCTGCTGTCAAAGATGAAACAGCGACCTCCAAACCAAGTCCAACCAGGACGGCAGGAAGGAGCTGCAGCATGATTGTAAAGGTAGTAGAGCAGAGGTACATGAAATAATATGTTAACATGTTGATCAACATAAAAACAATGCGTAAGAATCCAACATTAATTTGAGAATGGAAAATGTTTTATAGAGGAGTTTTATCTTTGCTCCTAATGAATCAACATTTCAGTCCACGTCAAAGAGAAGTATCCAATCCTCTTATTTTCGCTGTGCATGAAAGATGACTCACATTTTCTTGTTTTTAACTCTGTCTCTATATGAACTTAACAGTATCCTTCCTGTTTGGTCCTCAGATTTCACTTTCTGTTTGAATTTACCTTCTGAGAACCTCTGGCTGCTTTGTCAAAGCATTTAGTAAACTCTGTTTGACACCACCAGAGGGCAGCATTTTACCACTGGTTGTGTTCAAAACTCACCATCTCAGCCTCTGTGACTCGATTACTGCTGGTACAAGGTGATGCCAGAGGGAAAAACTGTTGTCTTAAAAAGTAAACTGTTTGCGCCAAAATGACAACAACACACCATCATGAATTATTGTTCCTGTTAAGAGATTTTACTGTTTTATTATACCTTTTTATAAAGCTTATGTTTTACTTCATTTAACACGGAAACTATGTGGAAATAACTGCTCCTGTATAACTGTTTGTGAAGCCAGTTTCAAACACTTTTTAGAGAAAAACAGGAAATGCCTAAGGAATTTGAAACTGGAAGATCATGCCATAGTCACGAGGATGAAAACGTATAGTAGAATTAGTCTAAAGGGGAAGCACGCCATTGCCCTTATGAGAGTTATGAAAGGGTGTATTGTGTGAACGAGTGTGTAAATAAAGAGGGAACTGATGTCTCGGTGTGAGTCTCCACTTAGATCACCCATGTATATACATGTTTGAGTTGTGTCTTTCTTTGCTTACTGAAATGATTCTTTGACAGTTCCTTACATTTACTTTCTATACACATCTTAAACATAATATTTATAATCATAATCAACAGTCGCCTCAAGGACCGTATGCCGGTGACCCGGGGGCCTGTAGCAGTTTCCTTTTGCAGTGCGAGCTGGCGCTCGGGCGTTCGCCCCGCTCTTTCGTTTCAGACACAATGCGAGTTTCATACATTATTGGTAAACTGCGCGACCAAGCCCTGAACTGGGCCGAGGCATGCCTGTGCAGACATCAGTTGCCGTCCTGCAGCTTTGATGCCTTTTTGAGCGAGTTCAAAAAGACTTTTGCCCACCCAATCTCCGAGGGCAGTTCAGTTCAGCGACTGTTAAACCTCCAGCAGGGCCGCCGTAGTATCGCGGATTACTTGATCGATTTCCGCACCGCCGCAGCGGCAGTCGGCTGGCCAGATAAGGCCCTGCAGGGGGTCTATCTGCAGTCGCTTAACGAGGACATGAAGGATCAGCTAGCGTCTCTGGACGAACCCGTCACCTTCGAGGAGTTAGTCTTGCTCATGCTCCGCATTGACAACAGACTGCGGGAGCGGGAGAGGAACTCCAGTACCCGTCGGCCAGTGCGGCGTGCGTCCCTGGTTTTTGTTCCCCCGTGTCCGCTTCCTGTCTTCGGCCTCCACAGTTCAAATCAATTCAAATCACTTTTATTGTCACATCACATGTGCAGGTACACTGGTACAGTACATGCGAGTGACATTCTTGTGTGCGAGCTTCACAAGCAACAGAGGTGTGCATAAATACAATAACATAAGAACAAGCAAAATATAAGAATGGCTAAATCTGAGAGTTATATGAATAAATATATGTACAATATAAGAGTGTATGCGCATTACTGAATGTGTATACTAAATATATATCTACGTGTGTGTGTGTGTGTGTGTGTGTGTATATATACATATTTTAAAAATGAAATAGAATAAGCAATAAAATAAAATATAAAGAGGTTGGCAGTTGGACATGTGCAAAACAAGTGGCATTTATCTGTAGTGTGGAGTGCATAATGTTGAAGTTCTGGTAAGTGAAGCTGAGGTGTCTATGAAGTGTTCAACAGTCTGATGGCCTGATGGAAAAAGCTGTCTCTCAGTCTGCTGGTACGGGACCGGATACGGCAGAACCTCCTTCCTGATGGAAGTAGTCTGAACAGTTTATGGCTGGGGTGACTGGAGTCCTTGATGATCCTCCCCGCTTTCCTCAGTTCCAGTGGAGAGGAATCAATCGGAACCAGAACCCATGCAGATCGGGCAATCCCGGTTGTCTTTGGAAGAGAGGGAGAGGCGCCGCCGCTCTCGCTCATGTTTTTATTGTGACTCCGCTGAGCATCTTATTTCCACCTGTCCCAAAAGGGGAAAAGGGGACGCCCGCCGGTAGATTCAGGGATACGGGTGGGCGAATCAAACATTAATTCTAAGCCCCGTTTTTTCTTGCCGGTTACGCTCTTCCTTGGTTCCGTGACCCACACGTCTCAGCCATTAGTCGATTCAGGCGCAGAGCAAAGCCTCATTGATAGGGATTTAGCCAAGAAGCTAAACATTCCCCTTTTTGAGTTGGATCCCGGCATCTCAGTTAAAGCACTAGATAACCAGATTTTCTCCCTCATCACTCACCGCACTGCACCCGTTACCATAGTCACCTCAGGTAACCATAGGGAGAGACTCCCCTTCTTGACATTCCACTCCCCTGGTACTCCCATTATCCTTGGTTTCACCTGGCTAAAACTACATAACCCTCATCTGGACTGGGCTGGGCAGAAAATAATAAGCTGGAGCCCATTTTGCCATGCCAAATTGTCTCGTCTCAGCCCCGCCGTCTGCCATTGTCGAACCCACACGTGAAGAAAGTGTCAACATAGATCTTTCTTCCGTTCCTTCAGTATACCATGACTTAAGGGAGGTCTTTAATAAGGACAAAGCTCAATCACTACCCCCGCACAGACCTTACGACTGTGCCATAGACGTATTACCTGGTTCCACCCTACCTTCAAGCCGCCTCTACAACCTGACACGCCCTGAGAAGACAGCCATGGAAAAATATATTAAGGATTCTCTGGCAGTGGGCGTCATTAGACCCTCCTCTTCACCTGTGGGGGCTGGCTTTTTCTTTGTCGGTAAAGGGACGTTTCACTTCGTCCCTGTATTGATTTTAGGGGACTTAATGACATCAAAATAAAGAACAAGTACCCCTTACCCCTGATCAGTTCCTCCTTCGAGCTGCTCCATGGTGCCTCCATTTTCACTAAATTAGACCTTTGAAATGCATATCACCTTGTCAGAATCAGGGAGGGGGATGAGTGGAAAACCGCTTTTATCACTCATTTGGGGCATTTTGAATATCTAGTGATGCCCTTCGGTCTCACAAATGCCCTGGCTGTTTTTAAAAATCTGGTGAATGATGTTCTGCGGGACTTCCTAGACCATTTTGTGAAGGTGAAGACAGATCCGGCAAAAATACAAGCAGTCGTGCAATGGCCCACTCCAACGACCAGGAAACTTCTGCAGCGCTTTTTGAGTTTCGCAAATTTTACCGCCGCTTAATCAGAAACTATAGCCATGTAGCAGCACCGTTGACCCGGCTGACTTCTTCAAAGCTCCCTTTCATTTGGAGTCAGGAGGCAGAGGCTGCCTTCTCCAAGTTAAAGGAACTGTTTACCTCGGCGCCAGTTTTAATTCACCCCGACCACAAGAAGCGATTTATAGTAGAGGTGGATGCGTCCGACGTCGGGGTGGGAGCGGTATTGTTGCAGCAATCTGGTACGACTTCCAAACTTCACCCGTGCGCCTTTTTCTCCCGCCTGCTGAGAGGAATTATGAGTGGGTGATAGAGAACTATTGGCCATGAAACTGGCCTTAGAGGAGTGGCGGCACTTTCTCGAGGGAGTGGAGCACCCGTTTATTGTGTGGACCGATCACAAAAACTTACCTTCGTACAGCCAAAAGACTGAATTCACGCCAAGCTTGCTGGTCATTGTTTTTCAATAGATTTAACTTCTCCATCTCTTACCGTCCAGGGTCCCGCAACGTTAGACCGGACGCTCTGTTCCGGCACTTTGACACCGCAAACGAGTCGCCCGACACACCCACCATTCTCCCTGCAAGTGTCAAGGTTGGGTCTCTCACTTGAGAGGTGGTTGAAGACATCCGCCGGGCATTGGAGACCAAGCCGAACCCCGGCATGGGGCCTCCAAACCGCCGCTTTGTTCTGAAAGCAGCCCACTCCAAAGTGATCGACTGGGTTCACAAGGCGAGGTTTTCCTGTCATCCGGGGGGCGCACGGACAAGTACGCTCATTAAAAGGTATTTCTGGTGGGGGTCTATTGATAGAGATGTGAAAGAATATGTGGCTGACTGCTCCATTTGTGCTAGGAACAAATCTAACGCGCAACGCCCGGCTGGGTTGTTGCAGCCTCTCTCCATTCCACGGCGCCCCTGGTCGCATATTTCATTGGATTTTGTTACTGGTCTACCTGTTTCCTTTGGCAAGACCACAATTCTCACTTTGATTGACAGATTTTCCAAGGCAGCTCACTTCATTGCCCTAGACCAACTCCCCACATCCACTGAAAAGGCCAATCTGCTAGTTGAACATGTTTTCAGATTGCATGGGATTCCCACTGAAATTGTCTCTGGCCGAGGACCGCAATTCACGTCGCAGGTCTGGAGGGTGTTCTGTGCATCCTTAGGAGTGAAACCATGTCTGAGCTCAGGACACCACCCACAGACTAACGGTCAGACAGAATGCCTCAATCAGGAATTGGAGGCCACCTTCCGCTGCATCACAGCCTCCAACCCTGCGTCCTGGTCGTCATTATTGCCATGGGTGGAGTATGCTCACAACTCCCTCACTTCTTCAGGTACAGGTCTCTCCCCTTTTGAGGCCTCAATCGGCTACCAGCCTCCCCTTTTCCCGGAGCAGGAGACCGAGCTCGAGGTGCCCTCCGTCCAGCATCATCTGCAACACTCCCGAAGGGCGTGGATGCACACCGCGGGCCTTGTGTCAGTCAGCCGCCTGCCAGCGCCGCTACGCGGACCGTCGTCGTAGGGCAGCCCCTACGTACACCCGGGGACAGAAGGTGTGGCTTTCAGCGAAGGACATTCCCCTCAGGATGGACAAGCTGTCCCCGCGTTTCATCGGCCCTTTTGAAGTGGAATGGTGGTTGGCCACTCGGCGGTCAGACTGAAGTTGCCCTCCCTGCACTTGTGTCCATCCCATTTTCCTCGTGCCGCTGGGCCGTGACACCTCCACCTCTCCAGGCTCTCCATCACCTGGTCCTTACTCTCACTACAGATCATAGTGTCGTCTGCAAACATCAGAGTCCACAGAGACTCCTGCCTGACCTCATCTTTGTCATATCTTCATGGTTTAGCTCATCAGTTTTATCCCTCTGTAGTTATTACAGCTCTGCACAGCCTGCTTGTTCTTGAAGATCAGCACCAACCAGCACCACCTTCTCCATTCCTCAGGCATCCTCTCACTCTTCATGATTGTGTTAAACAAAAAGTCCACTGCTCCCTCTGCTGGACATCTCCATAACTACACAGGTATATCATCAGGAACAACCAACTTTACACTCTTCATCCTCATCATAGCTGCTCTCACTTCCTCCTTCCTAATCCTCTACACTTCTTCATTCACTAACTGTCTCTCTCTTTTTCTACATACATCACTTCCTCAAAGTACTCCTCCCATCTTCTCCACACACTCTTCACTTGTTAGCACACTTTCATTTCTGTCCTCATCACTCTAACCTGCTGCACATCCTTTCCAACCTGACCTTTCTTCCTGCCGATCAATACAAGTCCTTCCTTGGTGTCCAGACTCGCATACAACTCACTCTAAATCTTTTTCTTTTGCCACCTTTTTGTTTGTCGTATTCTTAGCCTCCCAGCGCTCCTGTCTACTTTCTTATCTGAGTAAAACAAAGAAGAAATAAAAACTGGTTGAACTTAAATACACAATGTCTGCCTATTTGTTTTAATAATGAAATGTACTGTTTATACGTTTGGAAACCTGCAGTCAGCTTAGACTGAAGAAGACGCTTGGATGAAACTTTTCTCTCACTGAAAATGTTACGTCCAGATAAACAGAATCAACCTTCTGGCATTAAAGTGACTCCCTACAACCTTTTTCTGATTAAGAAGCAGTGTCACTGTGACATTTTAAAATCCTGTTTCATCAGCCTGAAACACACTGGCTTCCTCAGAATGCCTCACTGACCTCACA
This sequence comes from Pelmatolapia mariae, assembly GCF_036321145.2. Lineage (NCBI taxonomy): Eukaryota > Metazoa > Chordata > Actinopteri > Cichliformes > Cichlidae > Pelmatolapia > Pelmatolapia mariae. The sequence goes on along the minus strand of NC_086244.1, from coordinate 1,652,648 downwards.
GCTGCTCAAACTGTCACTGATACAAATGATTGCTTGGAATAATGTTCAGTTGCCACTCTGTGAGCTCACCTTCTGTCACAGTAGTTGGAGGAGGACTTGATGTAGCTTCACTCACTCTGGAAGTTCCTGAAATTAAGGACCAGACATTTCATGGTGTTAAGTTGTGCTGGGTTATTCTGATGGTATGTGGGTGACACCTGGGTGAAAATCAAATCTTAGGACGTACCACAATTCACGGATCACATTAACTCAGTGGACGAACACATGAAATTAATCAGGGAGGATATGAAAAGTGGCAGGTTAGCCTTCTTAGATTGTGAGATCTGCCCTCGCTGAACTTTGAGTATTTGAGTATAGATTTGTGTATGAATTAAAATGAGTTGGAAAAAAAGTTCGTAGTACCGTATTTTCCGGACCATAAGGCGCACTGGATTATAAGACTCATTAAGTGAAACCAAACAGTCAGTCAGTCAAACGTTACTCAACTCATTCTTCTTGCTTCCTCCACTTCTGTACCATTGATTCATTAATGTTGAATTCTCTTGCAGCTGCTCTATTGTTGCAGTATGTTAATGACTAACCTCATAATGTGGATGGGTTATCTCAGTTGTTCTCCTGACTGAAGTTTGGTCCGTTTACAGCATCCTGCCATGCGATTGCATTTGTCCCTAACCATCGGGAACCCTCACGTTAACTTTTATCGAGCGTAAAAATGTTAGCGTTCATCCTCCAGCTTCACTGTGTTTATATTATGCTAACATAGCTGTGTCGCTAGCGATCACGTAGCACATCATTATATACCAGCTAGCCCAACTTCAGTAACCCTACAAACTTCACTGCTGTTTAGTTTCCTGTCTTCATTTATGTTGGAAGTGATAGCAGAACTGTACGTCTTAATTTTTTCAGAAACCTCTCAGAACATGGTATATCTTCTTTCGGTGGAAACTAGTGAGTTAACAACAACGAGGGCCGGTGTCCTGCAGGTTTTAGATATGTCCTTGTCCCAACACAGCTGATTTAAATGGCTAAATGGCCTCCTCAACACGTCTTGAAGTTCTCCAGAGGCCTGGTAATGAATTAACTATTTGATTCAGGTGTGTTGACCCAGGGTGAGATCTAAAACCGGCAGGACACCGGCCCTCGAGGCCTGGAGATCAACACCTGTGTGCTAGTGCTTTCTTAGTGACCACATGGTGTCGGCACTGACAAATGTAGGGATTTTTGTGTAGAGTTTTGCAGTAACAGTTCACCAAATCTGACTCATGTGTTAAAGCAGGGATGTTTATAGTTGAGGGAAATTGGTGTGCTTTTTGGAAAGCGGCATTATGGTTTTAAAATTTAGGTTCATAAGATTGGTTATAGTTGTCATGATCCTGGGTCCTTTTGACCCAGCGTTTTGTGTTTTCTTTTATTGTGATTTTGGTGCTGTTCTTCCTCTGTTTAGTCTCTTTAGTGTTCTGCCATGTTTCCCTTTGTTAAGTCTGCGTTTCTTAGTCTGTGTCCTTGCATGTGTAAGTTCCTGTTTTATTGTGAAGGTCTGCGTCTCATGTGAGTGTGTTCTGTTTACGTTTCCCCTGCTTCGTCAGCTGTGATGTCTTCCAGGTGTGTTCTCCTCCTGTTTCCCATCCTCTGATTCCTGGCGTGTGTATTTATAGTGTGTGTTACCTCGTCCTCGTTGCTGGTTCGTCTGTGTTGATTCCCTCGGTCTCCCTGTGTCTCTCCTTCCTTCTCTCTGTGTATTTCCCCGGACCTCCCTGCATCTTCATTTCTGGTTTGTTTTGTAGTTTTGCCCAGTTTAGGTTTTCCTGTTTTATGTCCACCCGCACCGTTGGCTGTTTGTATTTTCTGTTGTCATTAAACTCACGTGCACCTGAGCTGCCGCTTCCTGGTCCTAAATAACTCCCACACGGCTTGCCCCGGCAGACCGTGACAGTACGAACCAGCCAGCATGGACCCTGCGGCATTCAATCAGTCCGAGGAGCTCCAAGATGACATCATCTATAATGTGGAGATCCTACTCGGGCTGTAGCTGGAGAACCCTCCGTACGAGCTTTGCCGCATCATTGAAAATCGGCTACAACGGCTCTTTTCCGGCCTGCCATGGCTTTTGAAATCGCTTCCTCCGATCATGCAGGCTTTTCTCCAGCACACACCTCACCTTCTCTCAGCCACTCCTGCCTCGCTGCCCGACTCGCCGGATGTGATCTTGCCCGGTCCGTCGGAGCTGTCTGCGGGGAGGAAACGACGATCGCACCGCCGGCGCGCCACCCCACAGCCGGACGTTTGGACTTCTAAATCGCCGGCTGAGGTGCGTGAGGACTCTTTTTCTGTGTCGATCTATGGGACTGTTCATTCAGGGTCTATGTTTTGTGCTGCAGATAAAGAGGTGAACAGCTTATCAGCTGCTCAGCAGCAGCCACCTTCAGCTCAGTTAGCTGACCAGCATCCACCTTCGGCTCAGCTAGCCGTCCTGCAGCCACTTTCCACTCAGTTTCCAGTGTCAGCTGCCCAGCCTCCTGAAGCTCACTTAGCTGCCCAGCCTCCTGAAGCTCACTTAGCTGCCCAGCCTCCTGAAGCTCACTTAGCTGCCCAGCCTCCTGAAGCTCAGTCTCCAGTGTCACCCATAGCTCAGTCTCCAGTGTCACCCGTAGCTCAGTCTCCAGCGTCTCCAGTGTCACCCGTAGCTCCAGTGCCCCCGCTACCCGTAGCTCTGGCTCCACTGTCACCGCTAGCTCCGTCACTCATTCTGTCACCAGTCTCACACATTCACTTTATGAAGGGAGAAAGGCTAAGTTCCAATCAGGGAGTTTCTCTCGCTTTTGCTGCTTCAGGCACAGTTATGCACTCCAGGGCCTCCCCAGAAGCTAGGTTTCAGTCCCCAGCTGTTTCTGGTCCCCTGAAGATTAAGCAGCCCTCAGAGAACTGCCCCGTGTCAGCGCTGTCTGGGCAGAGCCAGTGCTCAGTACAGCACCCATTGCCTTCTTGTCTGCCAGAGGACTCCGTGCCTGCTGGTCTTGTGATGGCTTCAGCTGGAGGGTCCGTGGGACCGCTCCGGCCTTCGTCTCTTGTCTCCGCTGGAGGGTCCGAGGGACCGCTCCGGCCTTCGTCTCTTGTTGTCGCTGGAGGGTCCAAGGGGCCCTTCTGGCCGTTGTCTCCTGTCGTCGCTGGAGGGTCCAAGGGATCCGTCCAGCCTGCAGCGCCACCGTCTCCGGCTTCCACGCTGCCGCCTGCAGCGCCACCGTCTCCGGCTTCCACGCCGCCGCCTGCAGCGCCTTCATCCTCGTCTGGTCCAGCCTCCGAGTCTTCAGCCTCGTCTGGCCCAGCCTCCGAGTCTACAGCCTCGCCTGGCCCAGCCTCCGTGTCTACAGCCTCCCCTGGCCCAGCTTCAGTGTCTACAGCCTCGCCTGGCCTAGCTTCAGTGTCTACAGCCTCGCCTGGCGCAGCCTCCGAGCCTTCAGCCTCGCCTGCAGCAGCGGCTTCGTCCACGCCGTTGCCTGGTCCAGCTTCAGCTTCAGCTTCACCGTCGCCTGGTCCAGCTTCAGCTTCGCTTGGCCCAGCCTCCGTGTCTTCGCCTTCAGCGTCGCCTGGTCCTGCCTCGTCTGGGTCTGCGGTTAATCGGCCACCTTCCAGGCTACTGGTCGGGCGTCATCGTCGTCGTGGGCGGCCCCCAAATCCCCTTCGCCTGAGTCGCCGCAGTTGCCTTCCGCACGGCCAGCCCCCGGACCCCCTTCGCCTGAGTCGCCGCCGTTGCCTTCCGCACGGTCGGCCCCCTGAACTGTCTGCCCGTCGCCGCCATTGCTGTCCGCACGGTCGGCCCCCTGAACTGTCCGGGCTCCTGTGCTGTCGGCCCCCAGGCCGGCCCCCTGAATTGTTCTGTTTTGGACTCGTGTTTCATTTTTTTTTGACCCTCTTGGTGCTCTTGTTTTGTTTTGTGTATCTTACACAAAATGTGTCCTGAAGTTCGACACTCCTGCACTAGCAGTTAATAATGTTAACTCACATCAACACAGCTTTAGCTCAATTAGCACACAATTTTTTTTTTTTTTTTTTTTTTTTTTTTTTTTTAAACCTGTCCCGTTTGGTTCTTTTGCCATCAGAATTATTGTCTAAAGGCGAAGAAAGATGCCCAACGGATTTACTTTACCAAATGGACCATCCCAGCCTTGCCGTAATGGTCCATTTGATTTACCTTTTATTGTTTATTTTATTTTATTTTATTTTATTTTTTTTTTACTTGCTAGATACGGGACAGGGGAAAAGAAAAGGGAGAAAGAAAGAGGGGGGAAAAAAACAAAACAAAACAAAACAAAACAAAAAAAAAAAACAGCGGACAAGAGGGACGGGGATAAAGGGCAAAAAACAAAAACCAACAAAATAAGCAGACAAAAAATACATATATCGATCACCTGGATCACCTGTTGAGAAAGAAAAAAGAAAACAAGCAGAAGAAAACGAGAGTAATAGAATAAACAACATCACAATGATATATGGGAATATAACACTAAATACTTAATATTAAACATTATTGTGCAGCATGTAAGATCGACAGCGCACAGTGTGCTTTGAGGTAGGAGCCAAAAAGGGTGTAATTTGTGTGTGTGATCACCTGTGTGTACACCTGTGAGCATGAGCGCGCTTGTATTTAAAAGGTTCCTTAATGTAATGATCTGCTAGAGGGTGTGGGGGGCCACAGTCCCATGCTCCAGGGCATGAAGCAGGTATGGAGGAGATCAAAACTCCAGACATCCAGAGGCCCCCAGAACACAAGAGACCAAGGAAGACCAACAGAGGGGCAGCCGCGCCACTGTCCCAGAAAGAGCTGAGGAGAGTCCCAGATGAGGGGTCACTCAGCAGCCGCGGAGCAGAAGCCAGGGGGGGTTGCAGTGACGTGCCCGTGAGCTCCGCCGGCAGCCAGCTGTGCCTGAGTGACTGAGCCCCAGGCCGAGAGGCCGAGGGCACCCCACCCCCGAAGTGGCCCGAGCGAGCCCCAGGTTCCAGGCCCGGATAAGCAGCCACCAAGGAGTGAGCCGGTGTGTACCTGGACGCCCACCCCCGGACACAAAGAACCACCAACGCATCGATGTCTGAGGGCGTCTGCCACCGGCAGGGGAAGTGGTGGGGGGAGATAGGCCTCCAAACCTTGGAGGGCCTGAGATGTCCCCAGAGAGGTGGCGTCTGATACCCAACCTGACATATAGACACAGACATACAGGCACACTCAAATACAAACATCCATTCCCACCTCATGCTCTCATAGGCAATTACTCCACACTCAACCAACGTGGAGACAGACATAAAGAGACGCTGTACACACAATCACACTCCCCAAGCGTACTCTAAGAACCGGGTCTAGGTACCCTTGCTCCTGGAGGGGGAAACTGCACCCAGACCCAGGTGGTGTTACCCTTTTCCCTGCAGTGGGGAGAAGCAGACTGCCCCGACTCCGCAGCAGCAGGGAGGCCCCACACACCAGACCCCAGTCGGACGGCCAACTCCTCCTCCTAGCCCCCCCGCTCCAGCAGGCCGCAGAGACCGGGGGTGTGAGAAGACTCCAAACCTCCCTCTACCCGCTCATATGTAGTGTTGATGTATATGTGTTCTAAGGTGCAATTAAAACCCAGGAGGGCATGGAGCTACCTGCCAGAGAGCAGCAGGTAAGCGCATAGCCCCTCCTGATAGCCCTCAATGTCTACGTGTATTTAAAATTGAGAGGTGGGCAACTACGCCAGGGGTGCGGTGTACACCCTGATGGTAATTTGGAGTCCGTGTTGTGAGCCCACCCCCAAGATCCTATATGTATGTGTTATGAGAGTGTGAGTAATGTGAATGTCTAAGTTGTGAGATAAAATTGAGGCAGAGGCAGCCAGAAGGGGACAGAGGGGGGGGATGCCTCCTCTGCACCCTGGTGACACACCCCTACCCCAAGGCCCTGCATGTGTGGGTGATTGTGGTGGAGCGGGAAGAGGGAGGCAGCTGGAGATGGGGAGGGAAGAAAGGGAGGGGCAATTAGCACACAATTAACGAAGTGGAAACACTAGGAGTCAAAATGTATCACACACCAATCAGAAACTTCGATGGATGGGTTCAGGTTTGAAACAATGGATCCAAAGACATTCAAAGGAAGAGGTCGAGGAGGAGGAGGAGAAGGAGAAGGAGATCTAGGACACCAGGAAAGAGGAGGTGAAGGAGGTGGAGGAACATAATTGGCCTTCGGGCTATCGTAAATGTCCCTGGTCAGTGTCGAGGGAATGTCACTCTGTGCACAGCCATCAGCCAATGAGGGGTACTCCACAGCCATGCCATTCTAGGACCCTATAACACTATGCTTCTCATTGCTTTTCTTGATGGTCTGAGACAACATATGTTCCAGCGGGACTACAGGGAACCAGCACAGCCAGAACACCCTCACTACGTTGTTGTTGTTGTTTAGGATAACGTCAGCTTCCATCATGCTGCTCTGGTTCATGACTGGTTTACCAATAACCCAAGGTTGTCTAACATCTTTCTTCCTGCATACTCTCCCTTTATAAATCCGATAGAGGAGTTATTTTCAGCATGGCGGTGGAAAGTGTATGCCAAAGAACCATATGTCCGTGTGCACCTCCTCCAGGCTGTGGAAGAAGCCTGCCTAGACATATCAGTAGATGCATGCCAGGGGTGGATCAGGCATGCAAGAGGATTTTACCCCCCGCTGTCTGGCTAGGGCCAATATAGCCTGTGATGTGGATGAGATTCTCTGGCCTGACCCAAAACGCAGACAGGATTGCTGAGGTGGACTAATGTTTTTGGTGTGTGTTGTACTGTATGGTACATGAATAAAAATGTGCCACTGTATATACATTGGTTGCGTCTTTTGTGTTCATCATGTGAAAAGGTTTTTGAGGGGAAGAACCACAAGCAACATAACTTACCAGTTTTGGGAATATTGTTTTACATTTATTGCACCAATGTGTACGACTATGTTGTCGTGTGTGTGTTTTTGAAGCCTGGTGTGTGATGTCTGTGGGCAAAGTTTGGTTTTTCAGCACGAGTGAATGGTTTTGAGTGTAGAGCTTCAGTTTGAACTGACAACACGATGTTTGGGAAACTGGGGGAGACGTAATGGATTTGTGTTTCTTGTTTTGGGAATACGAGGCATCGTTTCAAGAAATGCTTTTAAGCAATCGAGAAAAACTGTAATCTAATTAGAGGGTATTGGTATACATACAGAAGCACAACAAAACCAGGTGCAGTCTCATTTTACTATACACTCTAGCTTTAACCATAGCTATTTGGGACCTGAGTTACACATCAGTATTGGGGGACATTTAAAAGCTGATGTGTACCGTAAACGGGGAAACCAAACAACTTCTGGCTTAGTAGAGGAGAGGAGAGAAGTAAACCAGTCAGACCAGGACTCCGCAGTCTAGTCGTATGGGCTCAAATTGTGGTCATAAATATTTTGTAATACTTTGTAAATCAGACTGCGTAGTTGTGATCTGAATTTTGCAACATTGTAAACTGAAATATCTGAAAATGTCATGTTTGTGCATCTATTGATGAGAATTCGTGTGTGTCAAAAAGATTTGTTTGTAAAAAAATAATTATACAAGTTACAAATTAAAAAAAAAAAAAAAGAGGTGGGTTTTCAGGAGTATTTTAAAAACAAGCAGAGAAGAAGCCTGTCTGACCTCTAAGGGCAGATCGTTCCACAGTTTTGGAGCTGCTACAGCAAAAGCACGATCTCCTCTAGGTTTACGCTCAGTCCTGGGTACATTCAGGAGCAGCTGATCAGCTGAGCTGAGAGAGCGGTTGGGTGTATATGGCTATAGCAGCTCAGAGAGATAAGATGGGGCTGGGCTTTAAAAGCAAACTAAATGAATCATAAAAGGAATGGGCAGCCAGTGAAGTGAAGCTAAAATAAATGTGCTCAACTTTCGAGTGCCAGTTAAAAGAGGAGCTGCGGCATTTTGCACCTTCTATAAATGAGTAATGTATGAAGGACTGATCCCTATATAAAGTGCATTACAGTAATCTAGCCGAGTGCTAACAAAGGCGTGGATAACTGTCTCAGAGTGCTACCGTGAAAGAATTGGCTTTATTTTAGCCAGCTGCCTAAATCTGACTGTCAAGCTTCAGTTCAGAGTCCACTTTGACCCCCAGGTTTGTGACAGTTGGCTTATTATACTGGGCCAAGGTATCTAAATACACATTGGGGGTCTCAGTGAGGCTAACAAAAACCATCACTTCGGTCTTTTTGTCATTAAGTTTTAAAAAGTTAAGAGACATCCGAGCCTTAATGTCATCAAGACACTGAAGTAATGTCTGTGTGGAATATGTGCCTTTTTTCTTTAGAGGGACGGAGATCTGACAATCATCAGCATAGAAGTGAAATGCAATGCCATGTTTTCTCAGTATCAAACCAAGAGGGAGCCGATACTGAGAAAAGAGGAGGAGAACTGAGCCACACAAGAGAGAACTGCAGGACGACACATGGTCACAGAGACTGACACAAAAAGTTTGCCCTGCCAAGTAGGACCTGAACCACTCCAGTGCTGTGCCCCTGATGCCCACCAAGTGCTCCAAACGAGAGAGTAAAATGACATGATCCACTGTATCAAACACAGCTGTCAAATCTTCTGTTGATCAGTGGTCATGACAATTGGCATATTAATGATCATAAACTGACCTCACAGCTGCTCAAACTGTCACTGATACAAATGATTGCTTGGAATAATGTTTAGTTGCCACTCTGTGACACTACAGACTCAATGACTGCAGTGTAGAACTGGATCAGCAGCTCCTGTGGAAGACTGTACTTCTCCAGTTGTCTCAGGAAGTACATCCTCTGCTGGGTTTTTTTGAGGATGGAGATGTTGGTCTCCCACTTCAGGTCCTGGGAGATGGTGGTACCCAGGAACTTGAAGATCTCCACAGTAGATACCGAGCAGTGTTGTGGGATGTCTCCTAAGTCCACTGTCATCTCTACAGTCTTAACCGTGTTCAGCTCCAGGTTTTGCTGACTGCACCAGAGTACCAGCCGCTCAACTTCCTACCGGTATGCAGACTCATCACCATCCTGAATGAGGCCAATGACGGTGGTGTCATCTGCAAACTTCAGGAGTTTAACAGCCGAGTTCTTGGAGGTGCAGTCATTGGTGTAGAGGGAGAAAAATAGTGGTGAGAGGACACATCTTTGAGCTGTACCAGTACTGAGGGACCGAGTTTCAGAGGGGATCTCCCCCAACCTCACTTGCTGCTTCCAGTCTGTCAGGAAGCTGGTGATTCACTGACAGGTAGCTGGTGACACGCTGAGCTGGGAGAGTTTGGAGGAGAAGAGTTCAGGCCCAGTGGTATTAAAAGCTGAACTAAAGTCCACAAACAGGACCCTGGCATAAGTTCCCGGGCAGTCGAGGTGTTGCAGGACGTAATGCAGTCCCATGTTCACTGCATCATCCACCGACCTGTTTGCCCGGTAGGCACACTGCAGGGGGTCCAACTGGTGGCCTGTAATGTCCTTCAGGGCTAACACTAGGCCAGGGGTCGGCAACCTGCGGCTGCGGAGCCACATGCGGCTCTTTAGTCCTTATACTGCGGCTCCGGGTGGTTTGGGAAAATAAATTAGAAGTATTTAGCTGAAGTGTATTTTATTTGTGTTTAGTTCTTTTTTTAACTTGTAGTTCTAAATTGTAAGATTATTGTGATATTGAAATATAAAAATAAAATTATATTTTATTATTTTTCATCGCTCAAAATAAGCGTCATACTCGCGGAAGCCGTTGTACCCGCCTAAACGCCGTGTATTTATCGAGACTTTCAACCCCAGGTAAGCCAAATATGGATCCTCGGATCCACATTATGTCAGCAGCTGTGCTCACCGTGAACTATGTTAAAAACAAACACGCCTCACAGATGACAGCTTACAGTCCTGCGTAAAGATGAAAGTGACTTCGTACAGTCCCGATTTGCAGACGCTGTGCGCAGAGGTTCAGGAGCAGAAGTCCCATTGTAAACATACCACGGCAGACCCGACAATGTTTGCATGAACATGCTTTTCTGCATCTCTTTTCACACACGGTTGCTGTACGCATACAGCCGGCTGTAGCTTTTCAGCTCACAGCAGCACAACAGCAGATAGCACAGACTTTAAGGCCGCGAGGCGTGATTGCGGGTGCCGCTCAGGTGCGTCCGCCTCCCCTGCAGCGGCGCTGCAGACCACGCCCCGCCACACACATTAACCAGGTAAAATACATATTTAGGCAGAATTTTGCAAACATCTAATTTTTTTTAGCAGCATAGTGCTTTTTTTCCAATTATTTTTTAAAAGTCAGGTCAAGGCTCCAAAAGCCCAAAGGCGATATAAGGGTGGCGGCTCACAACAGTTTTTGTTTGCTACATGGATCATTTTAGGTCAGCTGGGTGTCTTTCCTTTTGTTATATTTCTTTAAGAGTTCAAAATGTGTTAATTACATAAATAAAATGTAATTTTCTCTGTAGCACTTCATGGATTTCATAAGCAACACACCTTAGTTGCTCTGTGGATTCTTTTAAAAAGCAGTTAAAAACTTTTCTGTTCAAACAAGCCTTTTGTTGATCTAAGTATTTTATATTCTTTACATTCTTTACATTTGATCTTTTACATTGTGTATAATGTCTATTGATTGTATTGTTTATTTTAATCTTTGTGTACAGCGCTTTGTGACTGCCTGTCTGTGAAAAGCGCTTAATGAATAAACTTTACTTACTTACTTACTTTAGTTGTTCACACAAAGCATAAAGGTAAAAAAACAATATATACAGTGTTATCTTCATTTTAGATGTCAAAAAGTATTTGCGGCTCCCAGTGTTTTCTTTTGCGTTGAAACTGAGTCCAAGTGGCTCTTTGGGTGTTAAAGGTTGCTGACCCCTGCACTAGGCGTTCAAAGGATTTCATGTCAAGGCTACATTTCTATAATCATTAAGTTCTATAATGGTGGGTTTCTTGGGGACAGGGATGATGGTGGAGCGTCTGAAGCAGGAGGGAACTTCACACAGCTCCAGGGATCTATTGAAGATGCGGATAAAGATGGGAGCCAGCTGATCGGCACATGTTTTGAGGCAGGAGCGTGAAACACTGTCTGGTCCCAGGGTTTTCCTAGGCTTCTGTTTCTGAAACAGGCAGCTCACATCCCGAGTATGTTTTCTGAGTTCCAGGGGGAGCAAGGGGGGTTGGTAAAATGGAGGTCGTTGAGTCTAAGGAGCTTGAAAGAAAAGCGTCCGGACTTCTTTAAGTTGCTTGAAGACGTTTCACCTCTCATTCGAGAAGCTTCTACAGTTCTAAGGTCAAATGGTGGAGAGTCCCAGATCTAAGCCCTGTGGGAGTGTCCCCCCCAAGAAGGACATGGACCCCCTAATGATCCTCTACCTAATCACACGAGCCAAGGTGTGAAAACATGTGTAGGTCACAATCAGCCACGGTTTCGGGTGAACCCCTTGTGAAACCTATCATGTTACATCAGCCTGAAACACACTGGCTTCCTCAGAATGCCTCACTGACCTCACAGCTGCTCAAACTGTGATTGATACAAATGATTGATTGGAATAATGTTTAGTTGCCACTCTGTGAGCTCACCTTCTGTCACAGTAGTTGGAGGAGGACTTGATGTAGCTTCACTCTCTGTGGATGTTTGTGAAGAAGGATTAATAATTACCTTTCTAATCATACAGGCTTAATTACACAGAGACTAGAAGTTGAGTTGTTTTTTGAAGTTGTCTGTTTATCTTTCAGGTTCTTACTCTGACAGTCATAAACCACCTCCAGGTACTTGTAAGTGTCACCACAGGGGTCTCCAAACACTGAGGTCTTTGCTTCAACAGTACAGTTGTTCTGCCAGTTACACCTGTGAATGCAGGTCAAAGGTGAGTCAGCAGAGGACTGAAATACGCCGTGTCATCTGAGAGAAGATGGAAAGCTGAAGAAAGAGAGTCAGCATCTGTACCTGTTAGTTACATATTCTGTACTATTTGGACTCGAACAGTGAACATTTTGGAGCTGAGAGTCAGGACGTCCATCAGGGCACATGGTGTTGTCACGGCGACCAAAGTTAGCCCAGTAGACGACTATAACCTGTCCTTCACCTGAGGAAGAGTTCATAAACTGTAACCATGTTTGTAGTTCTATCAAATTAAAGTTACACTAAAGTTACAATAAATGAGAAAAATAAATCTGACCACACTGAAGTTTTGCCTGAGAATCTTCACATGTTACACTGTGGACTGACAAAGAAACACATCACATTAGAAACTGTAATAATTCATGTACAGATGTGACTGATTATTAGCTGATAATCAGAGATGTAACAGACTTGCAGGGAAGCAGTTGAAGGTGATGTCCAGGTACGTGCAGACGCTGGGATCACAGGTACAGACCATGTTTCTATTCATTTCACACACTTCCTTCAAGTCACAGCTGCAGGGAGACAAAAAGCTCATTTGCAGGTTTGTTGAAGTGATCAGTTCATGATTTCTAATATCTGCTGCTTTCATTTAACTGCTGTTACTTTTTATTGTAATCAAAGCAGTTAAACTACCCGACAGTGTTCACCTTTTCTTGATGAAGTCCAGATCGTGAAGCCGAGAGCAGATTTCTTTATCTGCACATCTGTACAACACTGACTGCACAATCATCACTCCACTGCCTGTTACAAACACGATGAGACAAAAGGAAAAATGAAATGTTAATATCAATAATGCAGGTTTAAGACACTTTGGCTTCACTTTACAGACTCGAAGCTTCAGTCAGATCCAAAATAGGTGACTGTGTAAAAATGTCTGCAATTCCTAAATACAACACGGTCATCCGTAGATAGTCTAACCACGACCTAAATTCTGGATTTTCCAAATGGTACTCTAATTATAAGTGAGAATATAATTTTGTGCATGTGTTTCATTTTAAAGACCTAGACTGATAGCTCCAGCCTTGTTTTTACTGGTGAGCTTAATGTCAGGATGGTGGGTCTTTTGACAATGGAAAAGTGCAAATGAATGAAAGAAGAAGTCGAATATATGTTGGAACTTGGGACTTCTGAACCAGCATGCTGTAGCTGAGCTTCTCCGTGCCTGTTGGCAGATAAGACTGATGGTTGAGACTCTGTAGAGATTACAGGAAAGTTAATGCCATCACTAAACCTGACTGTTATCCAATGTCACACATGAAGGACTACATTGATCAGGTGGGAAGTGTGAAATCTGACACTAAATTAGACCTTTTAAAAGTAAAATGAACTTTCCAGGAGTGCTGGACTTTGTTGATATTTCAACTAGCCAATATTAAGAACATTTTTAATATATCTGTCACAAATTACAGTTCCTGGTTGATTTTGATGGTAAGAAAAAACAGAAAATTTCAGGCTTGTATTTTCAATTATTTTTAAGATATTTATGTTTGAAAAATGTTGCAGATTTCTGTGTTCAACAAAATGGCCTAAAAGTTGGTCAACTGACCATTTTTCAAAATGAAAAAAGACAAAATTGCCATAGTCGGGCAGTCCTCACTGGTCGACCTGCCCGTTGTGTCGGAGTGTGGTGTGTTGTCTTTGTTTCTACTTCCCTCCTGTCTCTCTTTTGCTGTGTGTGTGTGTGTGTGTGTTTTGTATCCCTGGAAGCTTTGGCACACACCTATGGGCAGAACTTTGTGACATCAGAAACTGAATTTGAATAAGTTCAATTTGAATTTAAATTGCTCATACTGAATCTGAATTGTAATTTGAATAAATGCTTTTTAAAACTGAATTTGAATTAGCCGAATTTGAAATTCAGTATATAGGTTTGAAAATAATCATCACTAAAGTGTAATTGAATTTTATATTTTGAAAGTGAATTCATTTGCTTTGAAACTGTATTTTATCCTTTAAAAATGTAGCTCTCGAATAATTTCAGTTTTAGTTCTACAATTCAGTTTTTTGGGACTTACATCTGGTTCCAGTTCCAGATTAATGGAGCGCAGATTAATAGAACTACATTTTACCAGCGGACCGAAAGTGTTACTGACGGGAATCTACAGCATCTTGACTGGAGCTGGATTAAGACCCCAGAAGTCATTCGTCATGACCAGCGCATAAACCCTCAGGTTGGTATCCAAAAAGTTGATTCTGTTCATCCAGACGTAGCGTTTTGTGGGAGAAACGTGGCTGAGAGTGCAGTGGCTGGTTTCAGTCATTATGCAAATGTACTGTTTATAAGATTGGGGACACAAGCAGTCAGCTGAGACTGAAGAAGTCACTTGGATGAGTGACGAAACTTTTCTCCCACAAAATGTTACGTCCAGATGAACAAAATCAACTTTTTGGAGATTTACTTCCCTGGATGATTGAGAATGCATCAAGACGTCTCAGGCGCCATGTAGGCAATGTACACTGCCCTACATGGCGCCGAGTATGGCAGCCTCGTCGCGAGCTCCCCCAAGCAACAGCTGTTTTTTGTGTTTAATTTTATTTTTCTTTTATTTTTTCACGAGTAGCACATGTCTCCTTGTGTAAGAGCGACAAACCTTACTGGACATAAGAGATGGACTTTCTCATCACTTTCCGGAGTTCAAGTTTTGCAACACGGATCCTCCGTTTGCAGACCCCCCCATTCATCCCACCTCAGGTGCCTTTGTTCTGGGTCCCTGGAGGCCGCAAACGCTGACGCAGAGGGAGAAGATCCGTCGTTCTGGTTCGACTGAGACGGTGCACTAACAGACCACCGCTCCCCAATTTATTACTGGCTAATGTGCAGTCTCTGGAGAACAAGCTGTGCGAGCTTCTCATTCCAGCAAGAGATGCGGGTCTGCTGCGTGATCTGCCTCACAGAAACCTGGTTATCGGACAAGGTACCGGACTCCCCAATACAACTACCGGGGTTCTCTGTGCACCGCGCCGACAGGTCACAGGATCTTACTGGGAAAAGCAGAGGCGGTGGTGTGTGTTTCATGATCAACAACAGCTGGTGTGATTATGCGAACGTGCACCCGGTCAAATCCTTCTGCTCACCGGACCTGGAGTACCTGATGATTAAGTGCCAGCCATTCTGGCTACCCAGGGAATATACAGCAGTGATTATTACGGCTGTTTACATTCCCCCACAAGCTGACACTGACCGAGCACTCAGGGAACTGTACAGCGCAATCAGCAGTGAGGAAACCGTGCACTCAGAGGCGGCGTTTATCACGACCGGGGACTTTAACAAAGGAAACCTGAAGAAAGTTTCACCAAAACTCAACCAACACATTCATTTCAGCATTCGTGGAGACCGGCTACTGGATCACTGCTACACCTCTTTCCGGGATGCATACAAAGCCCCCATTCGGCCAATCAGATCACCGTTCCATCCTGCTCCTGCCCGCCTACAGGCAGAAGCTGAAACAGGAAGCTCCAACCCTGAGGGCAGTGCACTGTTGGTCGGACCAATCGGAGTCTACGCTGCGGGACTGTTTTGATCACACAGACTGGGAAATGTTTCACGTGGCTGCTGACAACATCGATGACTACACAGACTCAGTCTGCGGATTTATCAGAAAATGCGTGGAAGATGTCGTCCCATCCAGAACAGTTAAATCCTTCCCAAATCAAAAACCCTGGATTAACAGAGATGTTCGCACGGCACTGGCGGCACGGAGCACCGCATTTGCCTCCGCGAACACATCAGACTACAAACATGCACATTACCAACTCCGGAAGACGATCAAAGCAGCCAAACCTGAGTACAGGGACTAAGGATGGTGTTACGGGTTCGAAATTGAGGACGAGAGTAAAACAATGATGGTCCAGAAGAGGTCGGTCAAACAATTGATTTTAATGAATGCACGCAGCGTGGAGAGGTGTAAACTGCAAAACATCAGTTGTACATCTCTGCCCAAAATACACTCTAGATTGCTTTTATCCCATCAGGGTATTGTAACGCCCCCTCTTGCGTTTACAGTCACATAATTTGCATGTACAGAACATTCATGTATTTTAAGAGATAACTGCAGACACAGAAGTTCCCCATCCATCCAAATATGGTGAAGATCTCAGGCCTTTGAGGTCCCCATGGACTGGACATCCTTTCGTCACCTGTAACTAAGCAAACTCAAATACCACAAGAAGCTGAATACATTCAGGCCTTTGCTCAGCTACTATTTTACTGTAACAATATACTCAGGCTATGAGTTATGATATATATATATTAACTCAATCATTTTAAAGTAGTTATAACTGCACCTGTAATAAACATGTTAATATTAGATTATGATAACCCCTATAATATAACTTATAACATAATGCCAGCAGCTTCAATAAACACTTTGATGAAATGATAATTAATGTAATGTTAAGGATGATGGTTATATACAGTTCAGCAGTAAACTAATTTCTTTAAATATTACAATTCCCTCTCTTGATGTCTCTCCAGAGACATCACCACACCATTTCCTTGGGTCACTCCTCGACCCACTCTGACCCTCTCTAGCCGTCCTCTGACTCAGCAAATCAGACAACCACCTCATGTCCTCTAGGTGGTCCAGTACTAAAACACCAGCTCCCACTTGAAAACACTTCATGCTTAAGTGGTCCCTGCTCCTTTTCTGGGTCCCTCTCTAGTGGAAATCTTCTCCTGTAAGGGATAAAAAACAAACAGCCTCTCTCTGCTACACCTTACTAACCTACTGTGTTCATCTAAGGTTCCTGTCATTATTCAAAGTTGGTTCACAACATCATGTTCTGGGCTCTATCCATTATATTAACTTTACCTAATCTCAATACTCTTTATGTGTGTGAGCAACGCTTTTAGTTCTATTTAAAAACACCCCGGGTAAAATATACACCATCCCTATGTCAGCCTAAATGTCCGCTAGAAAACACACTTCAAAATTTTCTATCATCATTTACGCCTCTTTTTGCTTCAAGCATATACATAACATGCAAAAGTTACTGTTCATACCAGTTAGACAAGTTTCTATTATCTACAACATTTTGTTTCACCCGACTCAGTAGTTGCTAAGCAGAAACAAAGCACCATGTGTTCCACCTTTACCCTACAAAATAAATCCATAACATGTTTGTGTCTGTAATCATGTTTTGCATTCATTCATTACAGTCCACACCATTCCTGCAAGTTAGGAGCTGTAAATTTAAAAGCTACATAAAGTCCAGACCTTCGGCCTGGCCTATATTTAAATCATGTGTGTTTGTAAGCGTGCATGCAATTAACCTGCTATGTTCTCATCTTCCCTCAACATGTATCACCTGGACACTCTCGCCAGTGAAGCTTAAGACCCTTTGGACGGAACATCAACTCTAAACAAGCACAGTTATGCTTTGTGTATGAAATAAACTCAACCTGTAAATAGAGACATCACTGTTATCACAAACATATTCAATACTATTAAAATAATACTGTACAACATGTTATTAATGCAGTCATCATAAGACAGATTATATGATAGCAATAAAAGAATCTCTAAATCCCAAATCCCAACAGGTCCTGTTTTTAAATCTTCCCTGACTTTCCCTTCAAGTTCTGCTTTCTTAGTACAGTAATTAGGTCCTCCTAATCCCATTAAATCTGCCATATTGATTCCTTCATGTGTAAGTGTCAGATTTCGAGCATCTAAAACTTTACTCAGTCTCTGTTGTGCTAATGATGTCATAGTGAACGCCTGCAAGTTCACATAAGCCACCACACTATGTGTAGTCAGAACTTTTAGTGGGTGTTCTCTCCCTACATGTGCTGTTTCCTATATTATTTTGGCCACCCCTGCTGCATGCTGTGCACATTTAGGGCGCCTTGCTTCTGTTGGACTCAACCTTATGTTAACCTACATAAGTACCTGTCTTAAAAGCGACCTCTGCACAGCTCAGACGCCAGTTGCAAGAGCTCTCTAACATTAGAATCATCAGCTGTGACTTATATAGTGTTATTTCGGTACTTTATACTTCACACATTTTGAATGTTGTTTATATGGGGAGTTCCTCTTTTTGTGTCTATATTTATTAATATGCCTTGTGCACTAAAACTTCCTGTTTTTCAGTCTGGCTGAGCACTTGTTTGTGAGTAAAAGGTGGCCTTGCTCTACAAGCCAGCCTTCATTATTAAAGTACATAAAACAAGATAATGGGCAGGTTCATATTAAAAATATAGCTTTTATTCCTAACACCAGTCCCCGTTTTTTCATTTCTCCCCTGAGAAATGAACTAATTCCTAGTTTATGACATTTAAGTTTACTTCAATACATTCCCATTTAATTTTATTTATATAGCGCCAAATCACAACAAAAATTGCCTCAAGGTGCTTCATATATACAGAAAAAAACCCAACAATCTTGTGACCCCCTATTGAGCAAGCACTTTGGCAACAGTGTGAAGGAAAAACTCCCTTTTAACAGGAAGAAACCTCCAGCAGAACCATGCTCAGGTACGGGCAGCCATCTGCTGCGACCGCTCGGCGTCAGCTAACAGACACTTCTTTTAACAGAGAGACTTAATATTTAATAATCCACATTTCACTATTTTATTCTTTCGTTCATATTTGGATTCTGTATTATTCTTTATTTGTTATTATTTATATTCAGATTGTTTTTTGCTAGTCTTGGTTTGTTGTTGTCTGTTTGGGAGCTGACATAGTCTCTATGGATAAGCGTCTTTTGGTGGAGTAGCATCAGGAGAGAAGCTCCAGAGAGGCATCTTCCATGTTAAACACTAAAATATAACAAAAGAGATCTCCTCAACGTGTGGTATATTTTAATATTTCCTTATTATTTTGTCATAAAATAAATCAACCAAATAACTTAAGCTGTGCGACAGCACCTTGCGTTTACGCCGGGCTGTGAGCTGCCCTGAAGCTACACCCCCTTTTACCCCATTTAATTTCTCAATCTTACTTTAAACTATTCCTGACCTTCTCCTTCTCTCATCTAATCATCTCAAGTACGTCCTGTACCAAATTTGCTTCCTCTTTTCAAGTCCCACATTTAATTACAAGCTCTAATACACTCAGAGCTGAGGTTCCCCTTTCCTAAGTCTGTATGTTCTACAAGAGAGCAAGTCGGTAAACAAGTTTATCATCACAAAGGTTATTAGGTAAAGGTCACGTAGACATTTGCTTAGTAACCCTAAAAGAGCACATTTCATGTAGCTAATCGCATATATTAACACCCCCCTTTTTGTGACACATCTCATGTGTTACAAACTCAAAATCCTTCACTCAGGTTAGGGAATTAAAAGAAAAGTTAATCATATCATATTAGGTATAGTTGCTCCGGGCCTTCAAACCTGTGTTTAAGGAATGAAATCAAATTAATCATCATGTCAAAATCCCTTCTTGGCTCCATCCACAGCCTGCATCCTTTAAACGTCCTAGAAACAAAGCCTGTGTGTTAACCAGAACTTCACATTTCATACTCAGTTTCTCCCACTTATGATCCACCCTGTGTTATAAAAGAAAACTTAAAACATAACAATTATCAGTCATGTGTCCAACCTTAGTCCAGTCTTTTGTCAGTGTCCAGTCAGTCCAACCTATGGTCTTCCTGGTCCGTCCATTCACCCACACATTCACTCACACGCATTAACATCGGGTATTGGTAGACTTCCGCACGAATAATCAGATTTTCCACTTTCAGCAAACTCAGTGTATTTATATAATCATTTATTTTCTTTTTTTTTACTCGTTTCTAGCAAAATAGTTCTTTATACTTTTGGACTGGATTGGCTCGCTGCAATCCTCTTAGACAGGGACCCACAATCTGACCCATTGTAATTCGGAAAAGGTCACCTTACTTTTTATTTTCCTGAGACTATTGTCGGCGCCGTTATTCATTGTTGTCTTTTGCAGGCCTGCTTAGAACAAAAATGAGAAAAAAGAGAGCTGAGTATTAGCTCATCAAAGTACAAAACAAAATCACCTGACAGGTTTTTCTTTATAAGTGCACTGTTACAAAACCCCTTAAACATGTCCATGTTTATTAAAACTCCCTCTTTAAAAAATAAAACAACAACCTCAAAAATCTTCAACAATCTTAAATTTCACCCATAGAACACACCCAAAACTTAAAAGCTTCACCGTTTTGTACACAATATCCCCCTTTAAGCACTTTACCAAACTCACATTCAACCTAACATATAAGCACGTTCTCACAATATGTCAACACTAATTTATAAACCTCTTAATCAAATTTCCACCTCTCAACTGTCTACTTTGCTTCCTTTCCTCAAGGCCTCAATCACACACACAGCAAGCTCCTCTGTCATCACTCACATTAGCTCTCCAACTAATTTTCATACTCAGTCACAAGATAAATACATGTTTAAACCTTATCACATTATTCAATTATTTTCATTTTCTTTCTATACTAATCACTTGTTTTTTATCAATCAGTGCAACAGCGCTCCTAAGTCACCCTTCTTAAACTACTTTAATCACTTCTCTTTTGTTTTTGTTTTTTCCATAACTCACTCCCTTGTCATACAGCTTCGTTTGAGTTATTCCACAACTCTATTTTATCCAAGTGTGTTTTAAGTTTATTTTCTTCAACATTCACACTAGTTTAACACTCATGAAATTAGCAAGCTCATTTAATTACATATGTTTGTGTTCTTAGGCAGGTTTTAATCACTATCTATGCATTACTCTTCATGAGCTTATCTCTGTAGGGTTAGTGCATTTTCTGTTTGTATGTGTGATTTTTATAAATGTTTATTCGTGATCTTTGTGATCTCGTAAATGTTTCTTTTGCAGTGTTTCAGACTCCTTTTGACAGGGTGTGTTTTCTCTCTCTGGCTCATCACTGGTCATTGTTAGTGGCATTTCCCCTTCGCCTGTGCCCAGTGGCCTTACCTGTTAAATCCCGTCTCCTCCAGTGACTCCAAGGTCACTCCGGGACTTAGGTACAAGCAATCGTGACTGCGCCTTGCCTTAGGTCGTCCCAGGGTTTCGAGGTGGGATCTTACCCGTCATGGGCTGTCCAGCCTTCCATGCTCGCCTGATACAGGGGCCAACTGGGCAAGGGTGTTATCAGGTCTGGGGGACACACTGGTTCTGGAAATTAAAGGAGTGTAAACTGCTTTCTTTATTTCATGTGTGTATTAAACTTTCCAACAATAATTTCACATGTAACAGTTTGTGTACGTGCGTTTTCACTTCATTAATGTAATTGTTAGTTTATGTATTTATTTCTCTCGGTCTGTCTCTTTTCTAAAACCTGTAATTAATATAATTTTATTACTTTATTACTTTTCTTAAAACATGCATTCGCTTAATCTTCTTAGAATTTAAGGTCTGTCTATTTCTCTGGGTGCTCCCCTCACATCATCAATCACTCACACACCTTCTTCTCACACACACAGCAGCACAGTATTTCCTGTTTCTCTTTCCTGTTTCTACAAATTAATCAAACCCTTGTTTTTTCATATTTACAGTTTACAAACCCTCTTTAGTTTTACTAAGTCTTGGTCTAAAAACAATACACCCTTATTTCATGCACACCCTTTTAAATATTCCAAGTTTTTTGCATTTGTCAGTTTTTGTGACATCATTCACCCAATACTCTCATAATCGTCTCATACACACTGCCTTTTCTCTCAACCTCCCACTTTTCACTCATTCTACTATAAACCTCCCTAGTGTTATTATTACTTATTTACTATTTGGTACAAATCACACAGAGTCACTCAAATCAACTACTGACAGCATTCACACAGTTAAAATCACTCAAAATACGCTTTCCTAATGGTATTTTACAGGCATTGTTTTCAAACTCAGAAAGAGCAAATCAAATAATAACAATTTAAACCTCTAATCCTTCTCACAGCACACGCATAACTGGAAAAATAAAACACCACAGCCTTTATTTCTGAAGAGAGGTTACTACTGAAAGTAATATGTTAGTCTTAAGTATATACAATGCACTCCATATATATATATATATAACTCAAAACTCAGTCAATTACTATACATCCACTACAGCACTCAAAACTTTATTTATAACCCTCTAATAAACATAAATGGCGTCTTAAACACACGCATTCAACAATGTTTGCAGCAGTGCTTGTGAAACCAACTGTGGTTTAAGCAGTTCACAGCTTCTTAATTTGCATTTTATTGCTTTCTAGGACATTCTAGTCTCTAATTCCTCTGTTTTCATGTTACAGCGTCTGTCACCAGCTCACTAGCTGTATTCAGACCTCCCGTTTGACACACACAACCACACACTCCCCCTAAAAACCCACAAAAAACTATCCCTAAAAACACACACAAGAACCCTTAAAAAACTTCATTCATTTATTTATTATTATTTTAAACCCTTAAGATGTTGTGCTGTGTTTCCTCTGTGCCAGCTGCAACCTATATTAACATAAAGCCAAACTGTAAACAAGTCTGTCAAATCTAACTATTTATATATTATCTGACTAACCGAAAAACCACTTACAATCTTCTAAAGTCCTCCTTAACCCAACAAACATCAAACGACTTACACCTATATGTATCACTCAAAGTCAACCACAGTACCTGATAAACACCAAATGTAACTGTGTATATTATCTCAAACTGAAACAAAACCCATCTAAAAATCCTAAAACATCTTAGTTTGATTAAATTATCGCAAATTCAATTTCAGTTCTCAGAACCCAAATAACGGTCCTAAGTATCAACAGTTTATGTATCCTATCTCAAAACCCCGCAAAAGTCATACAGTCATGGCAAGAAATAAAACTTTACTTACAATATTGTCATAAACAAAACCAGCGTCTTAAATACAGCCATCAGCAATGTCTAGCAGTCTCTATAAACTTCCTCATCCTCTATGCACCTCTCAGCTTCCTTATTTGCATTTTCACAGACACACTCTCAAAATAACCAGCCTGCTGCAGTACCCGTGGCAGACAGAGCCTATATACAAACATAGAAATTATAACAACCAATTATAACACCGAGACGTCTTATAAAATATACAAATATGTACAAGGCCTCAAAGCGAACAACCTACCGAATTTAGAAAAATTTAACTTTAACGGTCCAACCGATGAACTCCCTGAGTTTTTTGTAATCAATTAAAACCAGTCTCGGCCCCGGGCCGTGGTCAAATAACTAATAATCTAAGATAATTTAAAAGCGGCAACCAACTATACTTCCCCGAAGTTATAATTGTAACGTCACACGCCCGAAACCCGGTTTCTATCGACCAAAAAAGTGCAAAATACCGTCCCGGACGGCAAAGTGGTCCAACCACTAGTTATTCAGGAGTGCCCCAGGCTCCACAGTGACCAACTGACTATCCCTCAAAAGAGGACAAGATCTAAGCGTCCTTGACCTTGGCAAGCGTTACCTCTGAGCAATGCACTTCTTAGAACTCCCAGAGTTCCGTTCTACAGAAATTTAATTACTTTTGAAGACACCCTATGAAACCACCAAACCTACTATACTGATGTCCAAGCCCAGCTTTATAATCAATTAAGACTGTATTACCATATACAGATTTCAAATGACCTATATCCTAAATTCAGTAGTCCAACTACTGTAACTTTTCCTGTTTCCGTTACTTTTACCTATTCCTATTTAGTAGTCCAACTACTTAAATCCTTGTAGCAGTCCAACTGCTTTTCCTTTAATCAGTACTGTCACTTAACCTTACATTATCATTACTTCAACTTCAATTCTCATGAGATTTTCACCAAAATCAAAACAGACCTTTACCAGTAATTTTCAGTGAGTAGACTTTCAATTTTGTAATCGTCAATCTGGCACAGTTTGGAAATAATTCAACAGGTAGTGCCTTACCTTTAGATAAGCCGGCTTATGTCAACTCACTTCGACCACTGACTCGCGTCTGCCTGTTTGAGCACCTTGGACCCTCTCAGTCTCAATCTCCAACTTTCTCCCTCTCTCAACCCTCGGCCAATGCACCAAATGTTACGGGTTCGAAATTGAGGACGAGAGTAAAACAATGATGGTCCAGAAGAGGTCGGTCAAACAATTGATTTTAATGAATGCACGCAGCGTGGAGAGGTGTAAACTGCAAAACATCAGTTGTACATCTCTGCCCAAAATACACTCTAGATTGCTTTTATCCCATCAGGGTATTGTAACGCCCCCTCTTGCGTTTACAGTCACATAATTTGCATGTACAGAACATTCATGTATTTTAAGAGATAACTGCAGACACAGAAGTTCCCCATCCATCCAAATATGGTGAAGATCTCAGGCCTTTGAGGTCCCCATGGACTGGACATCCTTTCGTCACCTGTAACTAAGCAAACTCAAATACCACAAGAAGCTGAATACATTCAGGCCTTTGCTCAGCTACTATTTTACTGTAACAATATACTCAGGCTATGAGTTATGATATATATATATTAACTCAATCATTTTAAAGTAGTTATAACTGCACCTGTAATAAACATGTTAATATTAGATTATGATAACCCCTATAATATAACTTATAACATAATGCCAGCAGCTTCAATAAACACTTTGATGAAATGATAATTAATGTAATGTTAAGGATGATGGTTATATACAGTTCAGCAGTAAACTAATTTCTTTAAATATTACAATGGGTATCGAAAACCGGTTCTTGTTGAGAACCGTTTCCCACTGTTTCAATTCCTTGGAATTGTTTGCCATTTTTGCAAACGATTCCCTTATGGATTCCAGTTGCCCTGAATGATGTCACCGCATTGCGGAGCGTCATTTACCTGGCAGGAAACATGGCGGCTCAAACGCTAAAAAGTTTGGTCATACTTTACGAGAACAGATGACAATAGGGCAACTTGCAATACTTGCAAAGTAGATATTTCATTTAAGGGAGGAAACACTACGAATATGCAAAAGCATTTGCTCACAAAACACGCGATGACCTTAAATGAATGTCATGTTTTTAATTCCGCTCCAGACTCGTGAATCTCAACCCAGCAGCAGCGGTAACGTTTGCACGTCCTCTCCCGTTAATGCGGCAGGCATATAATCAACTAACAGTGCATATTATGTTAGCGCGATCTGCCTTATTACAAAACCTGCCATTACTGTGCATTTAGGTGACCATGAGTCTGGCTGGCTCAGATGCTGGCAGCTCTCGCTGCAGTCTACCGGTAGCGTCTCCTTTCAGGCCAGAATGTCACCGAGCAGTGACTAAGTTTGTGGTCAAAGGCTTGCACCCATTTGCCACACCAGATGCCCCCGATTTTCGGTAAGTGAATGTGTTTAATTGTAGGCAGGGACATTACTGGATATTCTTGTGTAATTGCTACAGAATAATTTATGTTATACTTTGTTATTGCTACAGAAGAATATTTATTTTATTATTTTACATTTACAATTTTTCCCCCGGGGACCCTGTGACACCCCATTGAAGAGCCATAGGCTGTGGATCTCTTAAGATCTCACTGTTGGGTTTGTAAGGCCATGTTACTCCTAAATTTCTATCTTGTTCAAAGAGAAGATATAAAACAAAGTTCTAAGCTAATCGACCTTAGTGTTCTCCTTTTTTAAAAAGAATCGATAAGAGAATCTATAAACAATCGAATCGTTAAACAGAATCGAAAATGGAATCGGAATCGTGAAAATCTTATCAATACCCATCCCTAACAGGGACAGAGTGGAGCAACAGTTTGACAACCCTCGCAGTATGTGGCAGGGACTAAACACAATCGCAGACTTTAGAGGGAAAACCAGCACACCGCAGACCACGGCCTCTCTGTGTGAGGATCTAAACGTATTCTATGCTAGATTCGACACAGCGAACACCATGAGACCGGACAGTGTGCGCACCGCGGATGATGTCAGTGTGCACACTGTGTCTGAGGAGGATGTGCGGAAGTGCTTCACGAAGGTGAACGCATGCAAAGCTACTGGTCCGGACGGGATTCCCGGCCGCGTCCTCAAGTCATGTGTGGCTCAGCTGGCTGGAGTGTTTACACACATCTTCAACCTTTCCCTCTCTCTGTCTGTAGTCCCAGCCTGCTTCAAAATGGCCACTGTCGTCCCTGTACCCAAATCCTCCACCATCTCCTCATTAAACGACTGGCGACCTGTAGCCCTGACCCCCATCGTGAGCAAATGCTTCGAGAAGCTGGTCAGGGACTTCATCTGCTCTGCACTACCCGACTCACTGGACCCTCTACAATTCGCATACCGCCACAACAGGTCCACTGATGATGCCATAGCCCTGACACTACATACCGCCCTCTCACACCTGGAGAAGAGAGACATGTATGTGAGAATGCTGTTTGTAGATTACAGCTCAGCATTCAATACCACCGTTCCCTCGAAGCTGGACAGGAAACTGCAGGATCTAGGACTGAGCAGCTACCTTTGCAGCTGGATCCTTAACTTCCTGTCTGACAGAAGCCAAGTGGTCAGACCGGGCAGCATCACCTCATCCCCCATCACAATGAACACTGGTGCTCCACAGGGGTGTGTACTGAGCCCTCTCCTGTACTCACTCTACACCTATGACTGCACGGCCACTAGCAACTCCAACATCATTGTGAAGTTTGCGGGTGACACTACAGTGGTGGGTCTTATCACCAAAGGTAATGAGACGGCCTACAGGGAGGAGGTCAGCGCCCTGACCCACTGGTGTCAAGACAACCATCTCACCCTCAACGTCGCAAAGACAAAGGAGTTGATAGTGGACTTCCGGAGGTGCAGAGAAGTACACACCCCCATCACCATTAACGGCGCTGCTGTGGAGAGAGTGAGCAGCTTCCGCTTCCTTGGTGTACATCTGGCTGAGGATCTCACGTGGTCAGTACACACAAACAAAACAGTGAAGAAGGCGCAGCAGCGCTTCTTCTTTCTCAGGAGACTGAAAAGATTCGGCATGAGCCCCCACATCCTCAGGACCTTCTATCGCTGTGCCATTGAGAGCATCCTCACTGGATGCATCACCACCTGGTACGGCAACAGCACCGCTTACAACCGCAAAGCTCTCCAGAGAGTAGTGCGGTGCTCTGAACGGATAATTGGAGGTGAGCTTCCCTCCCTCCAAGACATCTACAGGAAGCGGTGCCTGAGGAAAGCGGGGAGGATCATCAAGGACTCCAGTCAGCCCAGCCATAAACTGGTCAGAGTACCTCCATCAGGCAGGAGGTTCTGCAGTATCCGGTCCCGTACCAGCAGACTGAGAGACAGCTTTTTCCACCAGGCCATCAGACTGCTGAACACTTCATAGACACCTCACCCTCACTACTGGAACTTCAACATTATGCACTCCATACTGTATATAAATGCCACTTGTTTTGCACAATATCCAACTACCAACCTCTTTATATTTTATATATTTTATTTTATTGTTTACTCTATTTAATTTGTAAAATATGTACACACACACACACACACACACATATATACACACACGTAGATATACATATTTAGTATACACATTCAGTAATATGCATACACTCTTATATTGTACATATATTTATTCATATAATTCTCAGTTTTACCCATTCTTATATTTTGCTTGTTCTTATGTTATTGTATTTTTGCACACCTCTGTTGCTTGTGAAGCTCGCACACAAGAATTTCACTCACATGTACTGTACCAGTGTGCCTGTACATGTGATGTGACAATAAAAGAGATTTGATTTGATAAATGTATTACATGTATAAGAACAAGCGTCATGTTAACAAATGATAGCCGTACAGTAACTTTTATGCTTATTGTAGCTGTTAGCTAAAAACACTAATTTAGCGTAGTTTGCCCTGAATTCAGCTTTGACAAACAAATATGATCGACTGTTTCTAGTAGAATTCCAAAGTTGTCATGTTGTACCCTCTCAGAGCCCTGTATGCTTGCAGAGACCCCTACAGTAGGGAAACATGCAAAACAGTGTCCAAACCTTTGTATTTGAGCTTTATTTATGTCTTACACAGCATCCCAACTCTTTAGCTAACTTAATAACTTTAGCTAAAGTGAATAGTTTCATTCATGAGTGCAGCATTACTGGATCACCTCTCTTTGAAGTCATACAATATGATATACAACGACCACTTAAACAGTAAACTTTTTTTAAAAACAAAAAAACAAACAAACAAAAAAGAAACAACACTTCTCGTTCTCTCAACATTTGGCCACAGCTGTAGATTACACTATCAGTGCTTGTTCGTTCTTTTCAATGATTACATTTCTAAATTCTCTTTGTGCAGTTGCAGGTAAGCAATATCTAATATTTTATCTAAATGACTGCTTTGTCTTTGAAAAGGTGAAGAGCCTGAGGCCGGTGACAGTCCAGTTCTACTCCAAGTACATCCTTACGGTGGCTCACAGGACAAGGCTACATTCCTGTCCTGCCAGAAGAGAAACTTCAGAGTCTTCATGCAGTTCAACCACACCTGTCATATTCCGTATGACAGGGGTCTCAAACTCCAGTGCTCAAGGGCCGGTGTCATGCAGCTTTTCCGTGTGTCCCTGATGCAACACACCTGAATACAATTAGTAGGTCATTAGCAAGACCTGACTGCATGCTGAATTGGCAACCCCTAACCCTACTCAAGTAAATTTAAGTAAATATAAGTGTTACTTACATACTTCTAAATTATACTTATACTTCTAAAAATACTTTTATTGCACCATGTTCATTCTCTAATGAGCTGCTGTAACATGAATCAAATGGCTGAATTGCCACCTCAGCATGCAGTCAAGTTCTGGAGTCTTGCTAATGACCTACTCATCATATTCAGGTGTGTTGCAAAAGGGACACATGAAAAAGTTGCAGGACACCGGCCCTCGAGGACTGGAGTTTGAGACCCCTGCCGTATGGTGTTCATGCAGTTTTCTACCCAACAGTTACAGCATGTCTGACTGCCTGTTCAGCATACAGTGGGTACGGAAAGTATTCAGACCCCATTAAACTTTTCACTCTTTGTTATATTGTCATTTTTTTAATTAATTTGTGTACACACAGCACCCCATATTGACAGAAAAACACAGAATTGTTGACATTTTTGCAGATTTATTAAAAAAGAAAAACTGAAATATCACATGGTTCTAAGTATTCAGACCCTTTGCTGTGATCATGAGGTCAAAGGAACTACCTGAAGAGCTCAGAGACAGAATTGTGGCAAGGCACAGAGCTGGCCAAAGATACAAAAAAATATCTGCTGCACTTAAGGTTCCTAAGAGCATAGTGGCCTCCATAATCCTTAAACGGAAGACGTTTGGGACGACCAGAACCCTTCCTAGAGCTGGACGTCCAGCCAAACTGAGCTGTTGGGGGAGAAGAGCCTTGGTGAGAGAGGTAAAGAAGAACCCAAAGATCACTGTGGCTGAGCTCCAGAGATGCAGTCAGGAGATGGGAGAAAGCTGTAGACAGTCAACCATCACTGCTGCCCTCCACCTGTCACAGCTCCCGGGGCAAGCCGTGAGGTGTTGTGAGAATGAGGAACCAAAATGCAGGCAAAAGGCTGATGATATGAGTGATATTTATTTGCAAAGTGGCAGAGTGACAAAAACGGGCAATGAAGCATGAGAAGTTACTGAAGAGAACCTAAACTGGGAAAAACTAAAGAGCCAACCTGAAATCATCACGAAACGGGGTGAAGGGCAGAGAGACGCAGACTAAGGAACAGAACACCATGAAACGCAGACGAGCCGACAACGAGCACAGACCGACACCCACAATATATATACACACAAGGAGACCAGTGTAACCCGTTCATGTGTTACGCCTGTCATTGCATTGTTGTCTGGCGTGAAAGTAAGAGGCAGGAGACAGCACTGGGTCTTTGGCTCTTTACTGCACATCTGCAACACAGAAACACGGATCTGATCTGTTTGTGTCACGCGCCTGCCAGGACACCTCTCCTCCGGCCATGCTGAAAGGAGCTGTGCTTGCAGCTTCATTAACATTACAATAATATAATAAATCAAATACAACAAATTGTTTTAAAACATTAACTTAAGCTCTCAAAAACAAAAAGCACAAAATAAATAATGTCACTGAAAAATCATCAAAAATAACTCATAAGAACAATAAACAAAATAATTCAAAAACAAACAATCAGACAAATACAATTTAATAACCAGGACCCAATATTTTGGTACGTACAATTCAAACATTATACTTAAGTACAATCATATTAATAATCGTCATCCAACAGGCAATATAACACTGTACCATAAAACAATGAATGAAAGACTGCATCTCCAAAACATAAAAAACATCTCCATACCTGCAACACAGAAATACGGATCTGATCTGTGTGTGTCACGCGCCTGCCAGGACACCTCTCCTGACGAAGGAAAAAAGAGTGCACGCTGTTAAAAAAAACTGCAGCGAGTCCGTTCACCTGCCGCTAGCAACCAGGCTAACTTAGCATGCTAACACTACAGCTGCGTTCTTGGCTAAAACTGATTAAAAACTTAAATTAGCGAACTCTGCCCTCCACAAAACCTATCCCGAATGAATCTCTTATTGACAAACAAAAACGCAGCGGTTCGGCTGTATTCACATTGCAGCTTGGGGTCTGAACAAAATTTAGTTAGCTGAGAGCAACGTAGCAGTGACTTACCTCCGGCCATGCTGAAAGGAGCTGTGACCGGGGCACACATGCACGTGCCTACGTCACCACACAGCGCACACACACACATGAACGCACACAGACTCAGATCACACAGGTAGGAGATTGAGATGCAAAATGAAATATATAATTAAAAAAGGGGTGTTTTGGGTGAAATTCACAAGTATTTAACACATATGTTACATTCACCCCGCCTTGAATTTCACCAAAATTACTACACATCTGAACGGTACTGCAATACCAAGAGGCACAACAATGCTGAACTACCATCACCTCCGGACCAGGCAACCCAAGGATCTTATCCCATAGTTCAGTTAAAAAACTATCTGTAAAATGGATTAAAAGAAGTTGGATAGGTTGATCAGGGATCCAACACTTTTAGGACACAAAGGTGCATCCTACACCTCATCAAACGTGTAAGCAAATACACATTCATAATACGCAATGGGATGACCGAAAAGTCTATGCCAGAGGCCGAGCCTCCCGTGGCGGTAACAGGCCCCATGTAATAGGCTTCTGGACCATATTTTCTATCAGCCTGTTGACTGACTTTACCACCCGACCTGCTCTGGTAACCACTCTGCCTCAAACAGTAGCATGGTCAGGGTCATGTCTTGGCAAATTGGATGGCTGCCCAGGATACAGCTGACCAGAGGTCTGATTCATGTCAGAGTCAAAAACAGGAACAGTCTGTGGAACGACAGTGTCCCCATGACAGGCAGCTGGAGCACTGCGCCAGACTGCGTCACATCAGAGGTAATGGAACAGTCAACCGGAGTAGGAAGTGCAAAGCGCTGGGTCTGACCAGAAGGACTTGCTGAAGTGTGAGCTGTGCAAGTCTGAGAGTCAGGTAAAGCAGCAACACAGACATTGTCCATGTCCGCACCATCACATGAACCGTGATGACGATCCGTGGACTGTGAGGCGTGCTCTCCTGCCACAGAATCCATATCCACCCCATGGCTCAAATCCGAAAGCACCCTCAAGGAAGTCCTTGCCACGGTAGACTGTCTCTACACTGCCAGGGTCCTCCAGATCCCCACAAGCACTGAGATCCCCCTCACTGGAGAAAACGTCCAGATACTGACTTCCCAATGAATCCTGAACAGGAAGGAAACTCACGTCCAACAGAAGGTTTCTGTGTACAACCTTACTCTGGCCTGAAGAGTCACTGATCCTGTAGATGTGGGTCCTGGGATGCCTCTCCACAACAGTATAAACCCGAGGCTCCCACTTGTCTGCAAGTTTTTTCTTGCCCCGCTCGCCTTTATTGGCAAGCAGCACGCGATCCCCAACATTCAGAGACACACCCTTGATTTTCTTATTGTACTGACAAGCCTGATGCTCCTGCTCATTGCTGGTGTGCAGACAAGTATGACAGAAGAAGCTTGGAGTAGCTGTTAAAGTCCACCACAATGGGATCATGCAAAACAGACTTGAACATAACATCGACCGGTAATCGTGGGACACGGCGGAACATCAAGTAGAATGGGGCATATCTAGTAGTCTCGTGAACAGTGGCATTATAAGCAAAGGTCACTGTCTAAATCTGCTGCGGCCATTCCTGTTTGGCTCTGAGAGGGAGAGCTCGCAGCATATTGCCAAGTGTGTGGTTAAACCGCTCTGTGCCACCATTGCCCATAGGGTGATAAGCAGTAGTGTGGGACTTGGCAACGCCCGAAATCTGCAGAAGCTCAGACAACAATTCACTCTCAAAGCTGGGACCTTGGTCTGAGTGAATACGCTCAGGGAAACCATATACACAAAAAACAAAGTCCCACAACTTTCTGGCAACCTGCTTGGCAGTCTGATTCTTGCACGGGAAAGCAAAGGCCATTTTCGTGAAGTGGTCAGCCGCCACAAGCACATCAACAGAGCGCTTCTTTCTGTCCTCTGCTGACCAAAAGTCAATGCAGATGAGCTCCATGGGAGCAGAGCGCTTAATGCTCTCTAACGGGGCTCGTGCTGCAGGCTCTGGAGTCTTAGCGAGTATGCACATTCCACAGCACCGAATATGCTCCTTCACATCCCTCTCCATGTTGGGCCAGAAAAAACGTTGCCTTGCTAAATGGAGGGTCCGAACTTGACCCTGGTGCCCTGCCAAATCGTGGACACCTTCCAAGGCCTGAGCCCGTAAATTCGCTGGCAACACCAACTGGAGTCTCTTTGTTTTGCTCAAAGGGTCTCTTGTCTCCCTGTAGAGAATCCCATCCCGAACCTTGAGCTTCTCCCAGTGTTTCAATAGGGCCAGTGCCCTGGAATCCATATCATGTCTCTCACGTCTGGAAGGGTGCCTCCTGCGGGCTACAAGTGGCAGGACAGTAGAGATGGTTGGATCCTGAAGTTGGCGGTCCTCTAGCTCATGCAAGGTAAGCTATGGTAATACATCATGGCCAACCGGTTGCAGCTGCTGAACAAGGTGGAGAAGGGAAGCAGCCCTGTTCTCCCCGCCAGTTTCCCAGTGACCATGGTGAAGCAAGGTAGCCTTGACTTCCGATGAACTGTAGGAATCTACTGAGGTCAGAGCTGGAGCTGGTTGATGTGCAACCTGAAGATTTTGGACACCAAACCTGAAAGCGTCCTGCACCTCATGAGCCGACACACCTTCTGCATTCTGCACCAAGTGCTCGTAGGGCTCCTGAAGCAAGCGCCTGCCAATAGAATAGGTGAAGGGGTCACGACTGAGTGCATCTGCCACAACATTCTTTCGACCTGGGATGTACCTCAAATCAAAGTTGTAAGATGACAGCTTGGCCACCCACCTTTGTTCATAAGCATCCAGCTTGGGCTTGGTCAATATATGAACGAGTGGGTTGTTGTCAGTCCACACTGTGAACTCGTGCCCCTTCAACCAGTGGCTGAATTTCTCAGAGATGCTCCACTTCAAAGCCATGAACTCAAGGCGATGGGCCGGGTACCTCTGCTGTGACCTGCTTAGCGCTTTGCTTGCGAAAGCAATAGGGTGTGCCTTATCCACGTCGACAGGCAATTGTGAAAAAAACACTCCCAGTCCATCCAGAGAAGCATCCACAGACAGAATGAACGGTCGTGAAAAGTCAGGATGAGCCAGCACGGCACAGTTAAGGAGGTCATCCTTCAGTTTATGAAAGGCCTTTTCACACGCAGGGCTCCAATCTGCAGCAGTCAACTTCCTGAACATGCCAGCACCCCTCCCAGCCTGACTAGTCCGTCCCTTCCTCTTCTGGCCAGCCGTCAGAGCAAACAGAGGCTTGGCAATGGCTGAGCAACCAGGAATGAAGCACTGATAAAAAAAAAGACCATTCCTAAAAAGGACTTAATCTTTTTCACAGAAGGAGTGCAACCATCCTTCTCCATGAGAGCCTCCTTTGGCATCTTGGAAATCACTTCCACCTTAGCTGGGTCCACAGTTGCAATCAAGGGGAAAGATGAATGCAGCCAAGTACAGTGATATCCTGGATGAAAACCTTCTCCCGAGTGCTCAGGTCCTCAGACTGGGCCGAAGGTTTACCTTCCAACAAGACAATGACCCTAAGCGCACAGCTAAAATAACAAAGGCGTGGCTTCACAACAACTTTACATTTTCCATTGTTAGGCATTAGGTTTATTTTTAGTAGTCCTTGCCAACTTCTTTCCCTCTTCCATATTACTGGGGATTATTAAAGAAAATTCAAAAGAAATTACCTGCTATATTTTATTTAGGAACCCTAGAGAGCACTTTGCAAAATAACACATTCTTATAATTTCACCCTCAGATGAGCCAAGCTATGACTGTCAGGGAAGGTGATGTAGGTACAGAGCATGTGAAAGTGGTTAAGTTAATGTCTCTTGTCTAGATGAAGGCACAAGAGAGATCAATGGCAAGGCGTAGAGATTCAGTATCTTCAGTCTTCAGTGGACACTACATTTCTGACACAAAACACCTGTAAAAGATGGTCGATTTAGGAGGTGACCCGATAACTTCAGCCTGTCAAACATAGCAATGGAGCAGTATGTTTAAAAAGAAAAGGTAACTAAGCATGCACTCAGTAACCTAACAATTACTCTGGTAGTTAAACACAGTGATAGTTAAATATTATATCACTTCAAACAGAGGTGATCCAGTAATGCTGCACTAATAAATTATACTAACTATTCACTTTAGCTAAAGTTATTTAGTTAGCTAATGAGTTGGGATGATGTGTAAGACATAAATAAAGCTCAAATACAAAGGTTTGGACACTGTTTTGCATGTTTCCCTACTGTAGGGGTCTCTGCAAGCATACAAAGCTCTGAGAGGGTACAACATGACAACTTTGGAATTCTACTAGAAACAGTCGATCATATTTGTTTGTCATGTTTGTCAAAGCTGAATTCAGGGCAAACTACGCTAAATTAGCGTTTTTAGCTAACAGCTACAATAAGCATAAAAGTTACTGTACGGCTATCATTTGTTAACATGACGCTTGTTCTTATAAATGTAATACAATTATTACCAACCTGAGAGTTTATCCGCTGGTCATTCAACATGACAAATGACTTCTGAAGTCTTAATTCAGCTCAAGATGCTGTAGATTCCCATTTTCGGTCCGCTGGTAAAACTTAGTTCTATTAATCTGCGCTCCATTACTCTGGAACTGGAACCGGATGTAAGTCCCAAAAAATTGAATTTTGGAACTGAAATTGTAGAACTTAAACTGAATGGTGAGAAGTGAAACTGAAATTATTCGAGAGCTAGATTTTTAGAGGGTAAAATACAGTTTCAAAGCAAATGAATCCATTTTCAAAATATAAAATTCAATTTCAATTTAGTGACGATCATTTTCAAACCAATACACTGAATTTCAGATTCGGCTAATTCAAATTCAGTTTTAAAAAGCATTTATTGAAGTTACAATTCAGATTCAATCTGAGCAATTCAAATTCGAATTGAACTTATTCAAGTTCTGCCCATACACACCTGCCACTCATCTGCCACCGCCAGATGCAGCTGATTACCATCATCGGCAGTGTCCGTACTTAACAGTGTGGCTGAGCTTCAGTCAATGCTGGATCGCTGAGTTGAACTTGTTAGTACGTCCGCGCATTACTTTGAGAAAACATTGTTTGCCAGAGGATTGCCTAGTCATTTTTGTTTGTTTGTTTGCTTTGTTTTGGGGTTTTTTGCCTGTCCCATTCGGCGCTGTAGCAATCAGAATTATTGTCTGACGGCCAACGGACTTATTTTTCCAAGTGGATAATTATGGCTTTGCCATACTGCTCAACTTGATATTTATTTATTTTTTTATATTTTTATTTTTAACTTTTAAGTAATTACAAATGGAACAGACATGACTGGGGGATAGGAAAGGGAAAGGTGTAGACAAGAAAACTTCAAGTAAAATAGAGGGGAAAGAAAAACATTGGGGAAGACAGAAAGTGAGAAAAGACACTAAAAAATTCGCTGGATCACCTGCTGGAAGAAAAAAAGAAAACAAGAAAAAAGAGAACAACACATTAGGGAGACCACAGCAAGATAACTATAAGTAACAGTAAATACTAAATATTGAATGTTATTGAGCAGCATGCAAGACGGACACAGCATGGTATGCTTTGAGGCAGGAGCCAAGAAAGATATAGTGTGTGTATGTGAAACCTGTGTGCACACCTCTGTGCGTGAGGGCGCTAGTATTCAAAAGGTTTATCCATGTAACTATCTGATAGTGGGTGTGGGGAGCCATAGCCCTGCCCCCCAGGACATGAAGTAGGCATGTAGGAGATGAAGGCCCCAGACATCTAGAGGCCCCCTGGAGCGCGAGAGCCCAAGGAAGACCACCGGAGGGCAGCAGCGCCACCCATCTTGAAAGAGCTGAGAGGAGCCCCAGATGGGGGGTGTGAGAATCAAAGGAAATTGCTTCATTATTACAATATATTTCATAGCCTTGCCAATAGCATTAATCACACAGCTTATAGCTTTAAGTTGGCCTTGAAACATTCAAACATACTGACACCATATTAATCTCTCACAGGTGCAGTCATAACCATTTTATATTGTTATATCTTTACACACATTGCAGCTCCATGGTCTTAAAGAGTTGAAGCTTTCCCAGGTAAATAAAGGTCACAAGCTTCATTCAGCGCGATGTCTGGGTGATACATTGGTAAGGAAGTGGGGAGCTTAAGAAAGATTGCACACATGCTTACAAAACACACATATACATTACATATAACTTAGAAACAGATTTAAGAAGAGGCCTGAAGGCACTCAGTTAACATACTGCACTGGAGGTTCTGTCTTGACAACAGGTGACGAGTGGAGAAGACCAGCCCCTGGAGACCACAGAGGCCTGAGTTTATTGCCTTCTTTGGAAGAAGATGCCAAAGGGGAACTCCTGTGTCTGCAGTTAATTCTTAAAATACATAAATGTTCTGTACATGCAAATTATGTGACTGTAAACGCAAGAGGAGGCGTCATAATACTCTGATGATATAAAAGCAATCTGAAGTATAATTTTGGCGAAGACCCTTGCTGATGTATGCAGTGATTGTCTTCCCGCGCGTGAACTTCAATAAAGATTGCTTTGACCCAAATCTTCTGGACTGTCCTGGTTTTGTACTCTCCACCAATTTCGGACCCTTAACAGGGGACACCCAGCAGCAATCGTGTAGAAGCTACAGGGGACTGCGTTGACATGCCCACAGACTCTGCTGGCAGCCAGTTCTATCAGTGCGGCCCAGAGGTCCGAAATCCAAGGGTCCCCCACCCTCCGGAAGGGGGACAGATTGAGCCATGGGCGCCAGGGCCTGCCAAGCAGCCACCAAGAGTGAGCCAGTACATACATGAGCGCCTAGCCATGGACACCAAGAACCACCAATGCACCGACGGCTGAGCGCATCAGCCAGCTGGGAGTGAGATTTTCCCAGAGAGGTGGAGTCTAAGACCCGACCTGACATATAGATGTAGACAAACAGCCACACAGGCACATTCACACCCTCATGCACACATATACAAATACTCAGCACTTGCCCAACGTGGAGACAAACAGAAATATACACTGTACACACACTCACACTCCCCAAACATACTCTATACCCCAGGTCCAGGTACCATCACCCCCAGAGAGGCATCTGCTCTCAGACCCAGGAGATGTTGCCCTTTGCCCTGGAATGGAGACATGTAGACTGCCCCCGGTCCTGAAGCAGCAAGAAGTCCCAGGATCCCAGACCCCCGGTTGAGAACAGGGGTGTGAAGACCCCATACCCTCTCTCCACTCATGTTGCTGCATGCTGTTCTAAAGTGCATTTAAAACACGGGAGGGGCATGGCGCTTTCTGCCAGAAACCAGCAGGTGTCAGCACAGCCCCTCCCAAGAACCCTCAATGTCTACAAGTAGTTACAATTAAGAGGTGGGCACCGGTGCCAGAGGTGAGGTTGACTACACAGACCTTCCTCTGGACACCTTGAAGCATGCCCACCCTCAAGGCCCTATATGTGTGTGTTATGAGTCAGCTCCCACGCTGACCCCAGTAGGCATGCCCGTTCCCTGGAATCAATCAAGGCCAGGGGGCCTGGGTGCATCCGGACTCCAATCTGACTGTAGGTTTGATTTTTTTTCCTTTTAACCAAAACCTGGAAACAGTCTAATGACTTTTCTCAACTGAATGAATCTACTTCTCCAGGATTTGTTTACTTTTCTAAACCTTGGCGCTCAGGTCGTGGGGGTGATCTCGTGATCATTTTTCGCCAGCACTTGAAAGTCCTGCCAGTGAATGTTGATACATTTAGCATTTAGTTCCCTAGATTGCCTGACATGTGAGCTGACTTAACCTATTCTCACCAGCATCGTACCCTCCTTATTTAAGATTGCTTCAGTCACTCCTACACTGAAAAAAAACTTTCCTTAGGTCCTAACAACTTTAATAACCCTGTCCGATTTCGAATTTACTCTTCATTTCTAAAGTACTCGAAAAAACTGTTGCAGCTGAACTTCATTCACACCTGGTTAACAATAATATCTACGAGGTTTCAATCTGGTTTTCACTCATGTCACAGTACAGAAGCTGCTTTACTTAAAGTCACTAATAATCTTCTAATTGGAGCTGACTCTGGTCTTCTCAACATTCTCATCCTTTTGGATCTGAGCTCAGCCTTCGACTCTATCTCTCACTCCATCCTTCTAAGCGGACTTTCCTCTCTTGGCATCTCTGTCACACCCCTAGTCTGGTTCCAATTATATCTCCTTGACCGCTCCTAGTTCATTCAACTGAAATCATTTTGCTCTCGTCTATTGCCAGTCTATTCCCCAAGGTTCAGTCTTAGGCCCTCTTCTCCTCATAATATACATCCTCCCTCTTGGTACCATTTCCTGCAAATTTGATCTTCACTTTCGCTGTTTTGCTGATGACACCCAGTTATATGTCCCCTGCAGGCCTGATTCCTCCCTTCCACCTTCTTCCCTTAAAGCAGTGGTTCCCAAAGTTTTTTGCTGCCTTAATGGAAAATGGAAATCTTAACAAATGAAGGACATTTTGCCTGATAATTATTTTCATCCTCCTGAAACTTTACTGGATAAAGAGCTTAAATGTCACAGTTCTAGGTCATTTGACGCAGCATTTTCCATTTCTCATATTTTGGTATTCTTCTGTATTTATGTTCTGATTCTTTTGTATATGTTTTGAATATCATATTCTATGTTTCAGTTTTTTCTGGTTTAGGGTTTTGTTCTCAGGTGTTGTGTCCTCATGCCTAGTGTAGGTTTAGTTCAGTGTCAAGTCTGCGTCCTTGTGAATTGTTTCTTGTTTCCTGTTTTATTGTGAAGGTTCGTGTCTTATGTGAGTGTATTCAGTTTTGCTTCCCCTGTCTCGTCTTGTCAATTACTTCCAGCTGTGTTCCCCACCTGTGTGTAATCTCCCTGTGTTCTTCTGTGAGTATTTAAGTCATGTCTACTCGTGCACTAGTCGCTGGTCTGCCTGTGAGTACTGTGTACTCTGTGTTTTCCCTGCCATCCACCTTCATCTGCCTCTGCTCACCCTCCGTTATGATCATGTTCATGTTTGCTGTTTAGTAGTTTAGTTTCTTCCAGTTTAGGTTACCTTTAGCTCCGTTCCACGATTTTCACCTTGTGTTTTATTTTTCAATAAACCACCTTCGCATCTCAGCAAGTGCCTGCACTTGGATCCTCATTTAATTCCTCCACACGTCTCACTCCATTAGCTGTGACATATAACCTCCAAAGTTTCAGGAGTAGTTAGTCATAATAAGAAGTGTTTATGAACTAAAAATTAAGAATGTGGGATACTGTTTGTCTGTGATTTTGACAGCCCAGCGTGTGCTCCCGACGCAGGGGAAACAATTTCTGTAGGGGAGACCTATCCTTGGCACGATAGCTGTTGTCCAGGTAAAACCAAAGGCAAGATATGCTTAATCAACAGCATATGTTCTAGTCTTTGGCTTGGAAGAAAGTTGGTTTGGAAGCATATTTGGCGATGCTTCAAACTCTGCTTTGCATTTGTGTGGGAGCCCCGTCAAAAAAACCTGTCCATTATGCTAGCAGTATCTAAGCATCCCCGCTGCAATGGCTCTGTGAGCCCCACTTTGGGAACAACTGCCTTATAGAATGCCTATCTGAAATAAAATCCTGGTTCAGCTCTAATTTTCTTAAGCTTAATGAGGACAAAACTGAAATCCTTCTTATTGGCACTAAATCCAACCTTTTGAAGGCAAATAATTTCTCTCTCACTATTGATAACTCCACAGTTTTCCCTTCACCTGAGGTTAAGAGCCTTAGTATCATCCTAGACAGTTCACTATCCTTTAAATCTCACATCAATAATCTCACCTGTTCTGCCTATTTCCATCTATACAACATTAACAGATTACGTCCTTCTGTTTCTACCCAGTCTACGTCTATTCTTGTCCATAGTCTCGTTACCTCCCACCTTGACTAGTGTAATTCTCTTTTGCATGGTCTCCCCAAAAATCCCTCCATAAGCTTCAACTGGTTCAAAACTCCACTGCCCGCATTATTACCAGAACCCCCTCCTACCAGCACACCACCCCTGTTCACTGGCTCCCAGTGAAATTCCGGATAATATACAAACTTCTTCTGCTTACCGTCAAGGCCATTCATAACCTCGCTCCTCCTTACCCTTTCTGGTCTGTTAAGCCCTACCTCTTCTGCCCGCTCACTTCGATCCTCTTCTTCTATCCAGCTTGCTGTGCCTTCTTTCCACCTCACTACCATGGGAAGCAGAGCTTTCAGCTGCTCTGCTCCCAGGCTGTAGAACCCATATATAAGAAACATTGGTTCTCTACCCCAGTTTAAATCTCAACTCAAAACCCATCTGTTCACATCTGCATATTCACTGTGAACCCATTGTTTATTAATTTTATTTTGTGCTTTTGTTTTTATTGTTCTTCATTGTGTCATTGTTCTATTATGTGTTTTATTCTATTGTTAAGCCTCCTTGAGTGTCTGGAAAGGTGCTTTATGAATACAATTTATTATTATTGTTATTATTATCATTACCTACAGGAGCTGATCACAAAACATGCAGCCGGACATGCTGTCCTGCCAATTCGCACCACATCAGGAG
The DNA here is from genome assembly GCF_036321145.2 of Pelmatolapia mariae. Classification (NCBI taxonomy): domain Eukaryota; kingdom Metazoa; phylum Chordata; class Actinopteri; order Cichliformes; family Cichlidae; genus Pelmatolapia; species Pelmatolapia mariae. The sequence continues at coordinate 1,611,621 of NC_086244.1, read as the reverse complement.
TCATTGGAGAAGGAGAAGACCATTCTGCCTTCCACATGCACCGTGGGTTCCCTGACCTGGTAGGCGCGGCAGCAAGAATCTGACCCAGGGTCTGGTCCCACCAGCTGGCTTTACGCGTTCCCACGGCTGTTAAGATCATCCACTGGTCACACACGGCCAGGTTTGCCTGTGACCCGGGTAAGAACCGCATAATCCAATTCCTCCAACATCTGTTTGGGTGGCCATCACTGGTTAAAGACGCTTCGGACCAGGGTCCCCAGTTCACTTCCCGGGTGTGGGAAGAGTTTTGGTGGAACTGGAGGCCCAAGTCAGTTTGTCATCTGGTTTCCACCCTCAGACCAACGGTTGTGCAGAGAGGGCTAATCAGGAGCTGAAAGGCGTGCTCCATTGTGTAGCCTCCTCAAATTAGTCCACATTTGCTAAGTATTCTCACAACTCTAGTACATTGGCTGCCACTGAAGTTTCTCCTTTTGAGGCACCACTGGGACACCAACCTCCTCTTCTGTCCATCATGGAGGAAGAACTGGCCGTACCCTCCGTGCAACACCATATGCACCGCTGCTATCACGTGTGGCGGACCACACAGGCTGCTCTCCTCAGGTCAGTGGTCCAAAACAAGCGTCTTGGTGATCGATGTCATGTTCCAGTGCCGGCCTACCAAGTCGGCCAAAAGGTTTGGCTTTACTCTAGGTACATTCTGCTGCAGACGGATCCAAAAAACTTGCAACTCGATTGATTGGCCCATTTGAAATACAATCTATAACTGTTCAACTGAATCCTCCTTGCAACATGAAGGTTCACAATGTGTTTCATGTTTCCCAGGTGAATCCAGTCCGGACCAGCAAGATGGTTAAGCAGGAATTGTTAAAAAATGATTTAAGAAAGAATGACACAATACTTTTTTAAAACTTGAATTAAAGCTGAGAGTCTGAACTTCAGTCACCTTTTGATAGTTTAATGTAGGATTCGGAAGCAAAATCGCAAAAGTCATTGCTCATATTCTTATGGACCTGACTGTACATCCATCTTCAACTTACACATTATGTCCATCTTACCACAGCTCAGATGTTGGACAATAAGGCTGTTAAATGTGATCACTCTTCCTGAGGATATGGCAGTCACATTGGAAGGGAAAGACAGTTCAGCTTTGGTAAATGACCCTACAAGAAAAACAAAACAAAACAACAATTAGAAGACCCGTCTGAGCAAGAACTTGGCGACAGTAGGAAAAACTCTCTTTTAACAGGAAAATATTTCCAGTATAACCAGGCTCAGGGAGGGCCAGCCATCTCACAGAAAGGCTCTTTGTGACCAAAATATAAGAAGCAGTAAAACAGCATTTACCTGAAGTGATGAGTGAACAGGTTGCTGCCAGCACTGAAAGAGACAGAAAGAAAGCTCAGTGTCAGACTGTGTGTTTGATATGAAGTTTAATTCACCTCAAAACATGAAACAGAAATCATGAAAACCAAACAGGAGAAAGCTGCTGCTTTCATTCACTCCTGGATTCTTGTGAAAACTCTTTCTAAACAGCAGATTTCAATCACACATTTATTCTGTTCATGTTTCCAACTTTTGTCAATAAACTTCTTTGTGTTGACAGTTTGACTTCAACTCTTCAAAGTAAACGATCAGCCATGAATTCCTCTCAGGACTCTGTGAAGCCTAACTGTCCTGCTGAGGTGATACAAACATTTATTTAGGATGTTAGATTAACTCAGAGGTTCCCAAAGTGTGGGGCCCGCCCCCTGGGGGGGGGCGCAGAGCCATTGCAGGGGGGGCACGGTATGAAAAGAGAAAAAAAAAAAAAAAAAAGAACGCTTGGACACTGCTAGCATAATGGACAGGTTTTTGACGGGGCTCCCACACAAACGCAAAGCAGGAGATGAAGCATCACCAAGTATGTTTCCAAACCAACTTCCTTCCAAGCCACAGACTAGAAAATATGGTGAAGCATATCTTCCCTTTGGCTTCACCTGCACAAGTGCCAAGGTAGGTCTCCCCTGCAAAATTAGTTTTCCCTGCATCGAGAGCAGCGCTGGGCTCTCCAAATCACGGACAAACAGTATCCCACATTCTTGATTTTTAGTTCACAAACACTTCTTGTAATAACTAACTACTCCTGACATTTTGGACATGTTAGCTCTTTATGCAGTAAAGTTACAGCGGGATACAAATAATATCAGGCTGATCCTGCCGGAGGATGTGTTTGTGCGGGGCGGGGGGGGGGTGTTAGGTGGTGGGGGGGCGCAAACATTTTTCTTGTGAAAAAGGGGGGCCTGGCAAAAAAAGTTTGGGAACCGCTGGATTAACTGATCCAATAAAGCAGAAAGAATAGCATGTCACAGTGGAAAGCTAGAAGAGGATTAGACTGAACATGTGCAGCTGATTTCATGTATAAATAAAGGATTGATAGGTTTGTAGCATAAACCTATTCGCTGGAACTAGAGAATTTTAATACAACAGCAAAAGCATTACACACCAAACAGGCAAAGTTCTTTGTGTTACTCATATATATGAGGGAGAGAACCACGACAAGCGCCGTTCCTTCGCTTGACCCAAGTTGCTCTCGTCCACTCCCTCGTAACACTGCTCTTGTATTGTGGTTACATGAATATGCATAGGTTCATTAACACATGACGTCTTACATAGGTATACATGTGAACAAAGAGTACCATCTGTGTGTGTGTGTGTGTGTATAGGTATGTGTGTGTGCGTGTGTCTGTGTGTGTGGGGAGGGGTCAGAGTGTGACCCCATAAACATAAAGGTCCAGCAGTTCATCTAAACAAAAGGCACTTGACTAAAACAGATATAGATGTGTTTGCCATACCATATATCAGCAAGAAAAGATACGACCTCTTCCCATGACCCTAGGATGTGAGTGTGTATGCCAAAACACTCTGGAAGGCACACAGAGTCTTTGCAGACTACTAAAGATCACACATCCTATCACTACACAATCGGTTATACACCTCTAAGCATATATGGTTAAATATTTCTAAGCATAAATGACAATCCAATAATGTAAACCTGACAATGATTATAAGTGTGTTGTACTCACACAGTGTGCTGCTGAGTCCGGAGCAGAGCATCATGTTAGGAGATCTGGATTACAGTGAAGAGCTGAGCTGATGGAGGACCAAACACAGAGCTGCTGTATTTACACTGTTTGAATAAAACCTGTGATATATATGCAAAACACATAAAACCCGAGAAGCAGAGTATCTTCTTTCTCAGATGTGACAGAACAAGGAAATAAAACTACTTTACATTAAAGGTTATACAAGCCTGGCTCAAATCATCATTTTAAACATGACTAATGGTAGATCAAATTTATTTTGCATTTAGTAAAAATGATTGTGTTAACATGATGTAAATGATTGCAAACATGTTGTTCCAAAGTTTAGGAGCTACAGTTTGAAAATGTGATCACGTCTGGATTTACATGAAGAGCACAGAAGAGTTCAAAGACCCTGATCAGCTCAGAGAGAAAGTGACACTCCCCTGTTCATTAACAGCGTCCTAAGGAGAGAACAAAGAGGACGGAGACCAAGTGGACGACACAGACAAACATGCTCACTGCAGCAACAGCTGTGGGTGTTCAACACACCAGTGTTTACAGTGTTTATAAATGGAGTGGTACAGCAGGTATTTATGAGGGCTATTTAATGATTTACTGGATGTTTGGAATGATGAAACTTTAAAAACAAACAGGTTCATGATATGAATGTAACAGACAGGCTGCAGCAGGAGTACAGCTGAGAACACATTTGACTGGAAAATATTCTGATTTTGCATGAAACATCTCCACACGTCTCTCTGTTCAGAGACCACAGAGGAAGTGGATTCATGGATTCAAAGGACCAAATCACAAAAGCAGTCTCTTCAAGGTGTTTTATAGTATATGTTAAAGGGCCTACAAAAATACAGAGAAACCCCAACAATCAGACGACCCCCTAAGAACAAGCACTTGGTGACAGTGGGAAGGAAAAACTCCCTTTAAATAGGATGAAATCTCCAGGCTCAGGGAGGGGCAGCCATCTGTAACAACCGGTTGGGGCTGAGGGGAGGAACACAGGACAAGGACACGCTGTGGAAGAGAGCCAGAGATTAATAATCATAACTAATAATTAAGTGCAGAGAGGAATATAAACACACAGTGAGTGAAAAAGCTGGCAGCAGCCCGAATATATACACGATCACTTCTTTTTTCTTTGTACTTCGTACTGCTCCACTGTTTCCATGGTGTTAGAATGATCTTACCTGAAGTGCTTTATTACTGTGCCTTATATTAATCTCATATTAATCAAAACTGCCATATAATCATGTAGTGTAGTGTTACATGGACACAGCCCTGAATAATAAAGGCATTAGAATAGGTGTCCACCAGTCGTAGACTCTCTCCCATGTTTGCCTGTAGAGCAGTAGATAAGAGGGAACCATCTTGTAGTGGAAACTTACTGAAATGTTGTTGTTTAGACTAGAATAGGGTGCCCGGTAATGAAACCGTCAGGTGCCCGTCACCATTTTGAGATCCGCGGCAACGTGTCGTGCAGGACACATCTCCCTTCTAGAAGTATTGTGAAAGTGAAATAAAGTGTTAAATGGTCTACTGAGCAGTATTTTGTCTTCCATCAGATGCCTCTGAGGAATCAAAAGTACTCGGTGAAGTGTTGATATTAATAATAATTAATAATTAATAATTGGGGGCTCGTCCGGGATTCCGATAGGAGGCTAAGGAAGACGGATTGGGCGGTCTGGGGGTTTGACCACGGAAGCGAACAGCGACCCGGGTCATCTTAAAATAAAGGTAAGCACCACCTGTTAAATCAAAGTGTGCATATTGGAGCTTGTCTAAATTGTCTGTTCGCCAAGTTGATTGAATTCTCAGTGTCAATTTGCGGCAGTAGACTGAAAGAGTGAGAGTAATCCTCAGGCGTGGCGTCTCCACTCGCTTCGGACGCAAGGCGAGACCCGTGGGCAGTGAGTGGCGTGTCTAGAAAATTCTTGTTGGGGGGGCCATGTAGGGGCACAGATTTGGAGAAGGGTGGCAGATGTGATTGGCAGATAATGTTAAAAAAAAATTCTACCAACCGTTAACCATAATTCAATAACCCTATAAACCTAATAACCGAATGCGCTTTTAACTCTTATTAGAATGAGATTTTAACCACTACAGTGCAAAGTTTTTAGATACTGCGTTGATAAAGTATTGCATTTTCCTTCCATTCATTCTCACACATACCTTCATTTGTAGAACTCACAGGTGACAATGATGACTGCTGCTCGGTCCACCTTTCCCTGACATTGCTCTCTGCTTCTGGTTGTATTTTAGCCTTCTTAAGGAAGAAATTCTCAATATTTTGAGATCTTTTCATTCTTCCCATTCTTTTATCTCTACTGGTTGGCCCTGAAGTAATAAAGCAAAAACTTATGTCACAAACAACAACTTCCTGATGTATGACCTTGACTAGAAGTCAGGGATGTCAAATTCTGGCCCTCATAGATAGATAGATAGATAGATATAATTTTTATTTCGAACATGCAAATATAATTGAAATAACAACAGAAAAAACCCCCAAAAAAAACCCCAAAACTTAAAAATCATCAAGTTTTCATGTATATATCTGTCTACAGAATGTGTGTGCTCGAAAAGGAGTAGGATGAAGTTTACACTTTTCTTGTTCCTACCCCCTTATTTCAAATTTCATTGCTTACAAATCCATATCCAGGATTCAACATTATTTGATCATATATGGTTAACTATGTACAAGTCTAACACATTGAACATACACAAATAAAACCATTTTTAACACGTAAACCAGAACAACAACAAACTACATTTTTACATAAACTAATCACCCTGTCTATAACACCTGCTTAATCTCTGAGCTTATTTTATATCTATGTGACAAACATAGCCAATTCAAATCAAATAATCCCCAAACACCTAGTTGTGCACAAGTCTGTAAATGATTCTTTAAATCAGCTGTGTTGAAGTATGGAAACATCTGAAACCGGGAGGACGGGAGCCTTGAGAACCAGAACTGCACATCCCTGCATTGCACATGGCACAGCCATTTCATGGGGTGATTTACACTCTATTCATAACATGGAGCTGGCAGATAGGATAACTTTGGTAATATTGATGTATAAAGAATAACACTGGCTGATGATGAAATTCAGTCAGCTGGCATGGCGACACTGCCAGTATTAACCTGCAACCAAATCTGCAGCTCCATACAGCAATGTTACGACTTGGATTATATCTTATAACTCAGAACTCTTATGCTAGCTCCCCCAGTAGCCTATGTTCCAGATCAACTGGCGTTGGTCGAACAGATGTGTGGCAGTCTTGCGTTTCAGGAGCTGCTACCGACAAACCAGCAAAAAAACGCCAAATGTGTCATCTGTGACACTTGTTAGTTTATCTCAAACACACTCCGTCAGTCTTGATGCCGTTGAACAACAAAATGTTTAAAAATGTCGCGAGTTTACCTGGTGATATCCTCATGCGCGACGCGATCGCGAAAACAGCAAACAATTAACACCATGCCGGTGCTATTCACAGGACAGCAAGAGTAAACGATCGGGAGACTCTTGTCGTCGTTATCGTCCCCCTCGCACGTTTTATTTCTCCGGTTTCAGCGTTTTTGCTTCACAACTAAAGCGTGCAGTTTACTTTGTGTGCACTAACATGGACTCGAGTCAACCAGCGCCACCTCTGGCCGAGTGCCACAGTCTACAGCCAGATCAACTTGTGACACACATCTGCACCACGTTTGAATTCGTTTCATGCACAACACATTTGTACCTTTCAATTGTGTCTGTTTGTGCGTCATGCAAATAAACCTTTGAAATGAATGAAATTATATCATATATTTATTATTGGCCTACATTTGTACAAAATTCCAAATTATATACACAAAGTAATAGGAATCACCACTCCAATTGGTCATCATGATTTTAATATTCTCTTTTTCCATAACAATGAAATACGCCTTGGACAAATATGACACATCAATAGTTCATTAGTGTTGTCACATCACATCCTGTAACAGAGTCTGTCTGTGTCCTTTCTCTGGAAATTAATATTTCCAGCCAATATAGGCAATCCATCAACATGGCTGGAGAGATGGTAGTTATATACAGTCTGTATAAGTGTGGTTAATCTAATGAACATTTGTAAGGAGATGGCAGTTACTGTGAATTTACAGCAGGTGATTAGTAATAAACAGTCAGACAATGACTCTGACAATCTCATTCAATCTTGCAGATTGAGTGCACCTTCTGCGGAAAGTGGTACCACACAGTGTGTGTGGACTTCCCCTGTGCAGAAGGCGACTACAAATGTTGTGGGTGCTAAATAAACAGAAAAAATTGATCCCTGTTGTCTTTGCTTACTGATTGTTTTTAGTGTTGACAATCCACATTGCTGGGATTGCATCTTTCAACATGTTTGTGGGTAGATTTGGATGTACCAGGGGTAAGTGCAGCCACTCAGCCTCTACTCAATGTGATCATAGCAGCAGGTGCAGATGTGTCACAAGTTAATCTAGTAGTAGGCTATGGTACTTGGCCACAGGTGGCAGCAGTGGACTGACCTCCATTTGAAACTGCTCCAGCTGCTATGTGATATTGGATCTGCTAAAAATTGAAGATCATATGCACGTTTTGGAAATTAAGCCTTATAGTATGTTGAAAAACAATAAAAATGATATTGATTTTGTTGCGGGTCATTTTGGCCCGTACTGTGTAAATCCACTCAAAAACTGCAATAAAACAATAGCAACTTTATTTTCCATTAGATAAACATGTGGAACACAGACATACAACAGTTAGACTTTCCATAACTATTTTAGGAACAATTTGGTAAAGATTTTTCATTGTTACAAACACATTTCTTTTGAACTTGCCCAACGTTCTCAGTTTTTCAATGTTCAACATTTTCAATTTTGTCCACATGATGGACAGAATGTAACTGTGTGCTTTCTGCAGATGTACTTCTTGCATTTCTCACAAAAAGTGCTTGTTTTAAAACAGGAATCTTCCTAACTTAGATTTAAAACAAAAGATTTCTACGTCTCATCCAGTCTCAAAAACAGATGACAAATCAATCGACACACCTGAGTCACTGACTTTCTTCAATCCACTCACTCTCACTGGCTGTTTGTTACTAATCACTGTGTAACTGCTGTAAATTCACAGTAACTGCCATCTCCTTACAAATGTTCATTAGATTAACCACACTTATACAGACTGTATATAACTACCATCTCTCCAGCCATGTTGATGGATTGCCTATGTTGGCTGGAAATATTAATTTCCAGAGAAAGGACACAGACAGACTCTGTTACAGGATGTGATGTGACAACACTAATGAACTATTGATGTGTCATATTTGTCCAAGGCGTATTTCATTGTTATGGAAAAAGAGAATATTAAAATCATGATGACCAATTAGAGCGATGATTTCTATGACCTTGTGTATATAATTTGGAATTTTTGTACAAATGTAGGCCAATAATGAATATATGATATCATTTCATTCTTTTCAAAGGTTTATTTGCATGACGCACAAACAGACACAATTGAAAGGTACAAATGTGTTGTGCATGAAACGAATTCAAATGTGGTGCAGATGTGTGTCACAAGTTGATCTGGCTGTAAGCTGTGGCACTCGGCCAGAGGTGGCGCTGGTTGATTCGAGTCCATGTTAGTGCACACAAAGTAAACTGCACGCTTTAGGTGTGAAGCAAAAACGCTGAAACCGGAGAAATAAAACGTGCGAGGGGGACGATAACGACGGCAAGAGTCTCCCGATCGTTTACTCTTGCTGTCCTGTGAATAGCACCGGCGTGGTGTTAATTGTTTGCTGTTTTCGCGATCGCGTCGCGCATGAGGATATCACCAGGTAAACTCGCCACATTTTTAAACATTTTGTTGTTCAACGGCATCAAGACTGACGGGGTGTGTTTGAGATAAACTAACAAGTGTCACAGATGACACAATTGGCGTTTTTTTGCTGGTTTGTCGGTAGCAGCTCCTGAAACGCAAGACTGCCACACATCTGTTCGACCAACGCCAGTTGATCTAAACGCCAGTTGATCTGGAACATCTACTGTCTGAAATATTCGACGGTTTCAATGATTCTTTAAGTGTTATTTTTTCCTTGGTATTCTAATTTCACAGAAATTTACTAAACTCGACAAACTTAATATTACTTACCAGGACATTTATTTTCTCCTCATTTCCTTTCGCCGAAAAATTGTTTTCTGCGGTGCCGTCTTTCGTGCTTGGCTCTCCTTCCTTTGCTGACGTCATGCTCATAGTGCAGAAGCCGATGCTGCATTCACTTACACGCGGATATCTGAGCTTCACTGTGAAAACATAATCGTACATTTGATATTTGATTGAATGTTATTGTTTTAGCTTCAGGGTGGCACCTAGGGTGGCCAGTCTGTTCAGGGGGGTGGCCTGTGCCCCCCCAGCCACCCCGCTGGACACGCCACTGCCCGTGGGACAGGAGCTAGGGTGGCGACCTGGGGGAGTTGAGGACCCCCGAATAGCTAATTCGAGGTGTGAGCATCCTCGTCATAGCTGAAGTGTGTATGAGAATAGGCCCCTCCAAGTACCTCTGCAGGACAGATTAGTCCGTGGAGGAGAGTGAGGCAGAGTCTCTGCAGCAGAGCTTCTAAGCTGTGTGTGTGTATGTGAAGCGCGAGGGGTCGCGTCTCGCATCTCAATTGAAATCGAGTGGCTAAATTTGCCACAGTTTACAGCCTGTATGAGTGTGGGCCCAAGTTCTTTAGCCAGTTAGATTCCGAGTCAGAGATTGGAGAATCCTGCTACAGTGTCTTTAGATTGTGAGTGTGTATGAAAGTTAAAATTCATTCTGAGCTGGGTCCGTTAGCCGCTGTAGCGCCTATAGACTGTTGGGGTTAAATTTGGGGTTAGTAAATTAGGCTTAAAATGAATATGTGTCTAAAACCGTGTGTTTGGGTTTTGCAGAGCGAGACGCGCTCTGTATGGTGTGTTGAGTGTGTGGGAGAAGGAAGTGTCTCCCAGAGAGGAGTGAAGCAGACTGACAGAAGGAGGAGGAGCGAGCAGCCCAACTCAGAGGGGTGGAGTTGAGCGTGAGGGCGTAACTGAGGAGGAGCATGGAGGAAGACAGAAAAGAACAAGGGTGACATCTGGTGGACAGTGGTAAGTATTGCAATTGAAAATAAAAATGGCAGATTTAAAAGAAATGATTAGAGAATGATTAGAGGTTAAAACAGCAGATGGAAACATATGGAAAACCATTGGAAAACAGAGAGAGGAATTGTGAAAAGCTCTGAAGAGCATCATTTCTGGAAACAATACAGGTAAGGATGGGGAAATATGGGAAATGCGGAAAGAAGTCAAAGAAATATGTGATGAACGGGGGTTGACGGATGATACGCGCCGCCCACTGGCCAAAGTGCTGCTAAAAGTCGCACGAGCTTCTGAGGAAAAGGGAAAGAATTTGAGAAAGGAGATGGAAGGGGAAAATGCGTGGAAGAAAAGGGGTATTAAGAAACAACTTGAGGAGGAGGAGAGAAGTGCTAACCTAATGAAATGGGGAATTTTTTGCCAAAGGGCATTGGATGAGAAAGTCTGGGAGCATTAACTGTGATTATGAGCCGACTAAGCGACCTTGGCTCTCAAACAAAATTCAATTTAAGATCTCACCAATGACTTTTAGCTCTGGCCTGAACAACACCACAGTGGGAATGGCCACAGGAGGGGGCCCTAAGGAGGCCTCGCTGGGAGAGGTAAGTGAAGGGGGGAAAGAACCGATTCTGTTTCGAGAACTACCCACTCCAGCTCAAAAACAGAAGGAAGACAGGGGGGCGCAGTCCAGCACAGGAGGAAGAAGAGAGCCTGGACTTATTTAAGAGTCGGCTACAGAATTCGGAAGGGAAAGGTGGTACCCGGGCTGTGCTCCCGGCCCCTAAGAAACTGGTAAAGAAATTAGAGGTAGATCCGGAGCGAGGGAGTCGGGAGAAATGTCAGAAGTTTACTCCAGCGATGGGACGAGGGTTAGGGTTAGATTTGTGGTCAGCCAGGGCACTGGGCCAGAAACTGTTATCAGCAGCAGCCTCAACAATACACTGGTCAGTTGCAGTGGGGCGGAGGGGGACCACAATATCAAGCACCTAACCCACACATGACACCCGGACCACGTCCACAATTTCCGACCTGGGAGGCCGGCTGGGACGGGCAGCAGTGGACGCAGTTTCATGCCCCACAGAGAGGCCGGGGAGACGGGGGAAAGGCAGATCCCTTGCTCCCAATGACAGTGAATGGACTGACTCTGCCATTTCTTGTTGATACTGGAGCCACATGTTCCACCATTTGTGAGGCCCCAGGAGAGACATGATTTTCTGGGGACAAAGTCAGTGCGGTTGGCTTCTCTGGGGTTCCAATGACGCTGCCTGTCACGACACCTTGAAAGACTGAACTTGGTAAGCAAGTAGTGATGCATCCGTATGTGATTTCAGCACAAGTCCTGGTGAATTTAATGGGCAGAGACTTGTTGATTAAACTTGGAGCGGTGATCATATGCGGGGCTGACGGACTGACAGTGACTTTGCAAGATAGCACTTCAGCTTCCATGCATCTTGACGGGGACCAGAGGTCAATGGCTGCTGTCTGAGGACATTGGGCAAACAGCTGACATTTATTGGGCCCGGCTGAGTACGTCTGACGGCATCCTGTCTCATTTTCAGCTCTGGCGCCCCTCCCATTGACCCATACCACGTGACGCTCTTTTATGACCACGATAAAACTGAATGGTATGAAGATCTGTTTTTTGAGTTTCTTGAGGGCAAATCTCAGGAGATTTGTTCTGAAGACATTTATGTGGGTCCTCAGGGTGTAGCCGCCCTGGTCCGGTTACTGGAGGATCAACAGAGCTGGTTCAGAATGGGCGACGAGTCGGTCCCTCATGTGTCCTTGGCAGTGCATTCCAAACACCAGGCAAAGGACCTGGGTCCCATGATACGAGTGGCATCCTGAGCAACCGATTGGAAACACACTCAGATCCCTGAGGTCTCCTTCTCCCCGAGCTCAAGCACGTATAGAATTTCTACTACCCAAAGGGATGAGGGGATGTTAGAACACTGCCCTATTTGGAGAACTCATGGCAGGGAGCTGACGGACTACCCGGAAGCCGTTAAAGGCCTGGCCGCCCTGCCACACACTCTGTGGTCACAGGGGCCCACAGATGTTGGCTTAACCACGTGCTCCCCTGTGACCTTTGAGTTGAAGACAGAGGTCCAGATTTGGTGTCCACAATACCGTCACAAACCTGAGGCAGAGGAGGGTATTGCGGAGGACATAGAGGTGGGGGTATTAGAACCCTCAACCTCGCACTGGAACACTCCGATTTTGCCTGTAGAAAAGCACAGCACAGGAAAGTATTGTATGGCGCATGATTTGAGGGCCATCAATGATATCTTCAAAACTAAAACTGTTCCTGTTCCTAATCCTTTCACGGCTCTTACCAATCTTTTACCTTAACAACGGTGGTTTACCTGCATTGATTTAGCTAGTGCTTTCTTCTGTGTACCATTGCACCACTGCCTGAGAGATGTTTTTTTGTTCACTTATAGGGGTCACCAGCTCAGGTATACTACACTTCCACAGGGGTTCGCCCTGTCACCAGGGATTTTAAATCAGGTATTGAAACAGACGCTGGAACCATGTGTACTTCCAGTGAAGTACACCTTGGTCCAGTATGTGGATGACCTGCTCATTGCAGCTCCCACGGCTGACGCTTGCTTTCAAGCTAATATAACCGTGCTCAGGAGACTGGCAGAGGCAGGGTTTAAAGTAAGTAAGGACAAACTGCAGCTGGTGAGGCCCAAGGTCACATTCTTGGGAAGAGAAATCAAGCAATTCAGGGTTGGGATGTTGGCCAATCACAGAAGTGCCAAATTGTCCCACCGCAGACCAGAAACAGTGAAATGCTTTCCTTTTTGGGTCTCACGGGGTCTAGTCGACACTACATAACCGATTATGTGGGCCGTACCAAACCCCTGCGTGACCTAGTCAAGCAGCAGGGTATGAAGGACCTGACTGCTAAATTGAATTGGACCGCTGGAGCAGAACAGATCTTTATTTCATTGAAACAAGATCTGTCACGCGCCGCTGACCTTGTAGAGATTACAGATTACAACAGAGATTTCTTTTTAGATGTTTCTGAAACAAATGGGGTAGTGAATGGAGCTTTGTTTCAGAAAAGAGGGGGAGCTAGACATGTGCTCATGTACATCAGCATTGCACTAGACAACATGGAGAGGAGGCATCCAACATGCACGCAACATGCGGCAGGAGTAGCTAAGGCTATCCAAAAGCTCGCTCACTTTGTGAGGGGGCACCCACTGGGAGTGTTGACTACACACAGCGTAGTGGCATATATGAATTCAGAGGCCTTTACTATGACATTGTTGATACAGCAGAGACTCAGTAGAGTCTTGGAAGCCCCAAATTTGATATTCACACATGAAGGGGTCAATATGGCAGACCAAATGTGATCCGGAGAACCACATCTCTGCACCCAGGTGGTCTGGAAGGAAGAAAAGACTAGACCAGACCTTAAAGCAGAGCCACTGGAAGGGGCAGAGGACCTCTTCACAGATGGCTGCTGTTTTAGGGATGAGAAGAGGGAATCTGAGACTGGTGACTGAAAAAGAGGGAGTGTTGTGGGCCAGGCCGTCTGCTCAGCGTGCTGAGCTTAGAGCTGTCATTGAGGCCCTGAAATTGGGGAAAGGGAAAAGAGTGAACATCTACACGGACTTAGCATATATGTTCGGGGCAGCACATGTAGAACTGGTGCAGTGGAAAAGGGCTGGATTTCGAACTTCAGCACAACAGCCCATCAAGCATGAAAAGGAAATGAAAGAGCTGGAAGAAGCTCTAAAAGGACCTTAGGAGGTGGCAATCATCAAATGCAAAGGTCACGATGATTCAGACACATGGATGGTGAGAGGAAAAAGAGTAGCCGAGGAGGCGGTGAAGAAGGCGGCTGGATACATGGGAGTGAAACAGATGGTGAGTATGGGTATGGAGTATGAGGAAAATCCTGGATTGGAGAAGGAGGACATCATTAAAAAGTAGGAGAAGGCCCCGCTGGAAGAGAAATTAGTATGGAGAGAAAGGGGGGCCAGGAAAGTGGAGGAAATATGGAGAGGACCAAACAGGAGACCGGTCCTAACGACGGGTCTGGCAGAGAGGAAGATCAGAGAGGCTCATGGCCTAGGACATGTTGGGGTGACCCAGATGGAGAGGAATCTCTATCATTGGTGGCACCCATATTTGAAGGACATGGTGCGGGAGCATGTGAGGACTTGCCTGATCTGTGGACAGTACAACTCCAAGGTAACAGTAAAGCTGGAGATGGGTAAGTTTCCCCTGCGCCAAAGACCTGGGCAGGAGATTGTAATCGATTACACGGACATGGCTATAGCCGCAAAAGGGTTCAGATATCTGCTAGTTTGTGTAGATAGTCTGACAGGGTGGCCGGAAGCATGGCCAGCGAGGAGAGAAGATAGTAAGACGGTGATTAAGTGTTTGGTGAACCATTACATTCCTTCCAATCCAATCCAATTTTATTTATAAAGCACTTTAAAATACCCAGCACAGGAACAAAGTGCTGTACAGAAAATAAGTTAAAACAATAGAATAATCCTTGGCATGGTTTCCCCGAAAGAATCAGATCAGATAGTGGGACTCATTTTAAAAATAGACACCTTCAGGAGGTGGAATCTATGTTCGGACTCCAACATAAATTTCGGACAGTTTATCATCCACAATCTCAGCGCAGGGTGGAAAGAAGGAACCAAAATTTGAAGAGCAAATTGGCAAAAATCTGTGCACAGACAAAAATGGATTGGGTTGATGCGTTCCCAATAGCCCTGATGAGCATTAGATGCTCTGTGAATCAATCCACTGGGTTCACTCCTTATGAGTTGTTCACGGGAAGACAATTTCCTGGGTCCACCGCAGGGATCCCAGCTTTGAGGGAGGAGGCACCTGGGTTAGAATATGTTAACCAATTTAAAACACTCAAGGCTCTTGACTCAAGTTTTGCATCACAGGTGACCGCAGATCAAGGACAGGAGCAGACGGTGCCGTAGGCGAATCGGGTGCGGCTGAAAGTGTACAAGTGGAAGTAGAACGAGCCGAGGTGGACAGGTTCATTCAAAGTGGTGACCAGGACCTCACATGCAGTTCAACTGAGAGGGAAAGGTGAAACCTGATATCACTGGAGTCAGTGCGCTGTGGCAGAGGAGCCTAGGAGGTCTGAAAGGCTCTGTAAGAAGGGGGACTCAGCTGAGACCCCCAAACATAGACCTTGACCGGTGCAGAATAATCCCCTGATCTATGTAACGAACCAAAGAGTAGTCTAACCCCTGACATTGAAGAAAGAAGAGGAGCAGAGACTCACCCAACCTGGAAGATAAAGGTCACTTCTAAGATAAATAAAAGGTTGCAAACTCCTTAGACAGAGGTTCTAGTCTAAGAATAAAGTAAGGGGTTGGAGAAGTGACCAGAAATGGGGTTGTGGGGAAATCGAAGAGCAATGGGAGTTTTAGGGGTTGTTATTATTGTTACTGGAACTGTGATTTTTCTTGCATGTGAGTTGCCAGAGACAGACCTCAGACCACGCCAGTGACTCCAGCATTCCAGGCCACGGTGAGACGAACCAAACGCAGCACATCAGGTAAAATCGACACCTGTTTAAATTATTACGGTGGCATAGAGTTGGACTACGTTACAGGCTCCATGACTTCGTTCACATTCGATCTCTGTGCAGTCATAAATTGTGGGGGCCAAAATTATAGGATTTATGATATTTGGGTGTGTTATCAACTCTCATTCAACCGTTATTGTCAACAGGGGTGGACACGGTTGAGCAAGAGATGTGCCTGATCGAAGGTTGTGGGGTACACTGGAAACTGGAAACCACAAAGCCAGAATCAAGAGGGTTGGGGCGACAGGTTTTACTTACAGCGAGATTTTAGGACCTCACAGAATTTAGTGACTGTGTCGTTGGGGAACTGGACGGCTCCGCCACCCACGGGGATCACCAATAGGGCGGTTTATTTTACCCTAGGAGTGGATGTGGTCGGAGATGACCCATATGGAGTGGTCAAGGTGAACTTTAGAAATTCATTACAAGGTTTGTTCCCAACCCAGCACCACTTTCTGAAAATTTTACAGGGATTATGGAAGTGGATTACACTAAATTGAAACCCAGACAGCTGATCTCTATGGCGACTGGCTATAGGGATAGTAATGTGTGGTTAGATTGGTTAATTCAAAACTCCTAAGAGCAAAATGTGTCTGATTGTGTGGCCTGTGCGGCGGCCAGACCACATTTGTTCACCGAACTGGCACCCCTGTATCCAGAGGACCGCTGGGGGTTTAAGTGCATGCTTAGACTAACTAGGGAGGCGGTTTCAGAGGGCAACTGCACGTTGTTGGCCAGTCTGTTTCCCTCAATTGATAATAAAACTGTAGTTGGACCGTTCACACCGAGAAAAGCAAATTACACCTGTTTTAACTTTACTGTTTCTGAACCTTCCAGCCACAAGCATGACGCCAGTGAGATTCCAGCTGACTGGTGTGTAGAAATTTTTCCAGCCAGGGGGAATGCCTCACGGGAGAAGGACACGTATATTGGTTCATGGGCACGATCTGGTTTATATTATTATTGTAGAGAATATCGTTTGTTTGTGAGAATTCCAAGGGGAACATCTGGCTTGTGCGCCTTAGTATGGTTGGGGGCCCTGTTAATACTAGTGGGTGAAAAGAGGGTGGAATTGAGTAAACCCGGCACTGCCCAGCTAACAGCAAGACGTAGACGTCATATTTTGAAGAAGCGTTCGACAAGCTTATTTGACCTTTCTGCGGGTTCACCAACGTATATAGATTGCATTGGTGTGCCCAGATGAGTGCCAGACGACTAGCTATTGGGCTAACCCAATTGCGGCTGGGTTTGAGAATTTGCCTTTGATTGCAGGGCTTATCTCAATTACTCCAAATAAGAATGTGGACCGTATTAATTACGTCCATTATAGCCTTATAATATCCTTATAATATCCAACTTGCGCGATGTTTGGCGATATGTGCTGTACTTTTATTCCTAATAATACAGCCCCTGATGCATCCGTGACCAGAGCGTTGGAAGGCCTGAAGACTCCAACAACATGCACGAGCATTCGGGAGTCAATAATCCGTTGGGAGAGTGGATGACCTCTATCTTTGGGCAATGGAAGGGTTTTATTTGTTCTATTTTGATTTCTTTATCTACTTTTACAGCTATTTTGGTAACATGTGGCTGTTGTTGTGTGCCTTGCCTCAGAGCATTATTGGTAAGAGTGATTAATCAGGCTGTTGGAGGATCTGATGCCAAGGCAGACAACATAATGCCACTCTTGGGAACTGGGGAGGGTCAATCTGCTGATATTATGTTTGATGGGGACAGATCAAAAGAGGGGATGTTAGAATGATCTTACCTGAAGTGCTTTATTACTGTGCCTTATATTAATCTCATATTAATCAAAACTGCTATATAATCATATTGTGTAGTGTTAAGTGGACACAGCCCTGAATAATAAAGGCATTAAAATAGGTGTCCTTCAGTCGTAGACTCTCGCCCATGTTTGCCTGTAGAGCAGTAGATAGGAGGGAACCATCTTGTAGTGGAAACTTACTGAAATGCTGTTGTTTAGACTAGAATAGGGTGCCCAGTAATAAAACTGTCAGGTGCCCGTCACCATTTTGAGATCCGCGGCAACGTGTCTTGCAGAACAGATAGTGAGGAACAAAGGTCCACTAAGTGCAGTTACTGTTTATAAAGGTGGTGATCAGAATACAGTTACTTTGTTGAAATAAAGGGATTACACGGCGGTCTTTTCCTGTTTCATATGTTAGGCTATGCCCTCTCTATTTTTGGTATTTCCACACTGGTGGAAACCCAAACAAAACACGCATTAAGAAGCTCTAATGCCTGTGTCTCAATCTCGCAGCCCATGTCACCTTTACTTGCATAATGACGTGAAGAAATATTTTTTTAAATTATTATTCAATAAATTATTTAATGTGAAGGCAATAGGCAGAGTGTTACAGGTATAGACCTAAAGAATGTAGCCTCATGGGCAGTGTAGTCCGTGCTGCAGGGAGAATGGACTACCATACCCGTTATGTGTCTGTGAGCGAGGGAGGGAGAAAAAGGAGAGTGGAAAAGTCCGAGCTGTCATCGAGCAGAAACAGGAGATGGAAGCATGTAAATATAATAATAACCACTGCAGCCAAGAAGAGTGCCTGACGAGCCCAGTTGTAAGTAAGCTATTAAGACTCGACTCTACACTGTGTTCGTATTTTCCTCCGAAACAATAAGTTCTGTTGGAGCAGCCTTTCAACGCCTCTCTATTTTGGAGGTTTAGATGGCTACAAATACACACAAACAGTGTTGTATGAGGACAACCAGCGAACGATTGCTTTAGCTAAAAACCCTGTGAATCGACAGAGGTGCAAAAATGTGGACATTAAATATCATTTTGTAAGCTCCATTGTAAATAAAGAACGCTCAGTCATCACACCACTTACCATGTGAGTGCACACAGGGATGGTAGCCTTGAAAGAGAGGATGTACTGTGTGTCAGTGTGTCAATAAAGTTCCCAAAAAAATAATCTATTTTTTGGCTCCGTCGTCATTTTCCTTCGAGTTCATTGCTTTTGATGCTGCACTCCTCAGCAGTTTTGTACCCTTTCTGAAATTTTCCACTTTTTCTGGTGATAAAGTCTCATTGACTTTGAATGGAGAGACAGCCCTCTCTCACCCCTCCCTCAGTCACTCACTCATCTCTCCCTTGTATGATCAAAGTGATGAGTTCATGTGCAGCATCTTTTCTGTCTCTCTCAGTATGAACATACATAACTTCTTTTTCTTATGTTAAGGTATCTCAGGATTAAATGTGGAGCTAAACTTGTTGAACTGACACAAAGACGACTTTCACTGGTCGATCAAAGCAGGCTGTATGTGGCCCACCATGAAAGATGACTTTGACATCTCTGATCTAGATGGAAACGATTACTAGAAGCTCCAAGTTTCTAGTTATCAGCTGTTTGTAGAGCTCTGATTATTGCTGTTCATAGCTAACGGTCATCACAGCAACATTAATCTGTTTATGTCATCCATAAATTTATATCTCTTTATTCTGATATTAAATACTACATTTTCCATCACATTATTCAACTCTGACTGATTAGGATCCCATAACTTTATTTAATCTCTCACTGGGAAAATTCACCTGTTACAGCAGCAAAAGAGTCAGAAGGAAAAAGTGAATCAAAAACATGTTAAAGACTAAAAAATGTCAAATACAGAATGATTTTGAAAATCTTAAAGTAATTCATATCCAGTGTTGGGCAAGTTACTTTGAAAAAGTAATTCAATTATAGTTACTAGTAACTGAGTTAGTAACTGAGTTACAATATTCTAAAAGTAATTAATTACTTGGAAAAGTAACTATTGCGTTACTTAAAAAAAAAACAAAGAACGTTTAACCCTCTGGGGTCCAGGGTATAATTGGCCATTTTTTTACTACTCTTGATTTTCCCTCCACATATTACCTTTAAAAACTATTCACTTTGCCTTGTTTGGTATCATGCTTTTTAGCACAACCTCACGTGTCTGAATTTACAGTCATGTTTTCATTTTGACAAACTGTATAACCAGAATTGATCTAAAATCAGACAAAAACCATAAAATCAGAGTAGAAAAAGTTATATTTTTACTGTAACAACCATAAACATGTTTATTGAATAATATTTCATAACTTCAAATGCAAATATTAATTGTCAATTTTAAAATCCTATGCACAAGTTTTGCAAACAACAAATTTATTTGAATCCATTTACCTTTTACCCTTTTTTTATAACCATTTCAAACTATTTACAGAACAATCAGCTGTTCTTCAATAAGATGCCACAAATTATTTGTGCCACTCCAAATATTTCTGTCCACTATAAAGGAGAACATCACAGCCTGATACCTGCAGGTCTGACAGCAGCAGGTGTATCACTCCTGTTTCTACCTGGAGACAGCAGTCGCCTCATTGTTCTGACACACAACACAAAACTATCCACAACACTACACACTAACTACACAAGACAACACATTAACTACACACTCCAAACACGCTAAACGTCACAAATCTCACATCTCAAAACTCGCTCTCTCTCTTTTTCTGCTCTCTCTCTCTCTCTCGCCGTCACTCCTAAAACTTCCGCTGTTTTGTTTGGTTTTTTGCTCATAAGCAGAAAGTGCTTGCTGCGCTGTCCTTAGACAGTAAACGTGACGAAACTATTGAGGAAAAAACGCCGCGTATATCTTGTTTATCACGACTCTGGTTTTACGTGGCCTATCAACACAGTTTATAAACTGGTATATATCACCTTGTTGCTTTGTCTTTAAGTGGTCATGTGATTGACTTACCACGACTACTTTATTCTTCCTCAGTCAAACAGCAGCACTCATGCTATTGTTTTGCCCCCTTAGCTCCAGGTGTTGTGCTAGACAGTGGCTGTGTCCGAATTCAGGGGAAGGATGCTTAAAATGCCATATTTGGATGCAATGACATCACAGCGACGCGACGAGGACTGTCCGAATTCAAAGAGCACTCAAAATGTGGCGACAAATGCGTCCTACTTTTCCGCGAATTTGAGGCTTAGCTGTGTCCGAATTCAGAGGAAGGATGCTTCAATGCCATATTTGGATGCAATGACGTCACGGCGACGCGACGAAGGGTGTCCGAATTCAAAGAGTGCTCAAAATGTGGCGACAAATGTGTCCTACTTTTCCCCAAATTTTAAGGATGGTCCGATGTATCCTTCGTGTCCTACTATATCCCAGGATTCATTGCGGGTCATACAGGAGATTTGTTTCTGATAAGGATGGTGGTCGAAGCGGGAGAGGAAAACACTTTCAAATGTAAGTATATGAAAATCTGGTTGTACAAAAGTTAAATTGTTATAGCGGTCATGTTGTTAAGCTTTGGGCATCTGCATAGACATGTTTCTTTTATTTAAATAACCGTAAACCAGCTTGTATGGCGGGTCCCGCGGTTTTTCATGTAATGCCGCTTACATACAGCTAATTTTGATTTTTTCAAATTGGTGATATGTTGTGGGGAACAAAGACCAAATGACTTAATTTATTAAAACGAGGAGAAAACGATCACCTCTTCACTGGGGTGAAGAATTGGGCCGCTACGGCGTGGAGGTGCAAGAATAAATCAATTTACACATCATATTCATATGAGTACGGTCCTGCTATACAGCAGCGGTCCCCAACCTTTTTGCACCGCAGACCGGTTTATGTCAGACACGGAGCGGCCTTTAAGGTATCGTGGATAAATACAACCACATAAAATGATCCGACCAAGACAAAAACGGTGGTATTTTGTAAATATAATAATAAACGTGAATGTACTGTGTAATTGTGTAACTTTATTAGCAGCGTCCTCCTGAAAATGCGCCAGCATCGAGAGTAACATCCTCCTCTCTGCCGCTTAATGCTCTCTGGTCGCTATGGTAACGTGTAAATATTTCTTTCAAAATAAGACACACAGCTACAACAAGGGAAAGACCCAGGGAAACCGAGTTAACGATAAAACCCCTGAAAACTGTCATGGTTCGTATTTTGAGGAAAGGACAAACGACTGGAGGTCCCAGTAGATGTCAAAATAGTGATTTTATTAAGCACATATATGTGGGGAAGATGAGCATCATCACACTCCCAGAGCCGATCTCCCCAGAACAACAAATGAGGAGTGGTATATATAACAGTTGATGACGAACATTATGCGTCAAAGCAGTTGGATTTACTGGAAATCTAAGTATCAATTCTCGTAATCTAAGAACACTCCAGTACATCGGACCCTTGACACCCTTTACTCCCTACTCCAGATGTTCTCTGTTATTGCTAAACGGTCACGTACACTGGACAAGTCACGTAGCAGTTTTGAGCAAAACAAGTTGAGAAACTGTGTGTGTATGTGTGCAGGCCCCATTATGTGTCTTGTGTGTCTTGGCCTCAATGAACCTCTTCCGAGTCACCTGTTGCCGGGCAGATTCCCCTGCAGCAGGCTGTGCTGGGCCCACAGGCCTCTATGCTCCATGCTGTGATGTTATTATCTGTGATGTGTTGTATTGTAAGCAGATATGGAATCATCTTAACTTTAGCTTAACTTCCTCACTTCCCCATAACTTCAGACATTCAATTAACAACTCTCTAATAAGCAATATGGATAACATGAATACAGTTAAACCTGCAATGAAGGATCATCATGTGATTATGACAACACCTGAAATACAGACTTGAAATAGAGACTTTAATGTAACCTCAACAGCTTCAAAAATGCTCTGATGAAATGATAATGATAAATGATAAGTGATGCAACAGAAACAATAATGGTTATGAATAGTACCAGTAAAATAATTTTATAATAAACCGTACATTCCTCCTCTTTGGCCTTTGAAAAAGGCCAACACTCCTCTCATTGTCTCACTCCTCGGGCAACTAAGCCACCTCCCCTTTGAGTGAAGTGATGCTCTGCGATCCTCCTCTTCTTACTTCCCAGGTAGACTACTGGTTAGTTGTTGCACATGTGAGAGAATGTATTCTGCCTCTGTTTCACCCGTGTTGGTTGAAGATGAGCTTGTCTCCACCACACTCTCATCCGCTACTGCACATTGAGACCAATGCAACCAGTTCTCCTTCAATTGGACCGCTGTTGTGGTACGAGCCGTCACTTTTGGAGCTTGGCACGCTCCCTTCATCCCTCAGGTTCTCATGTCCCCACGGTGCTGAAGATTTAAGGCAGAGCACGTCGTACACCTTAGTTGTCTTCCTCAATGTCAACGATGAGTCTCCCATTTTATCTAAAATTTTGCTTTGGGACGTCTCCTCTCCATCTCCTGGAAGCTCAGTCGCACAGCTCCCTATGCGATGTCTGCTATGATGAAGATGATCTCTGATGCTGCTCAAGCCTCCATCCTGTAGGCGCCCCTCCTCACTCACTTCCTGTAGGCACCTGCAGATTAAAAATCGACCCTCCTCTTGCACATGGCTTCCGCCGTGTGTCAGCTCCCCACTGAGACATGTACAAGAATGTTTCACATTTTCTCTAAAACAATCTCCAGGGTTTCCCACTTGAAGCAGCCATACTCCAACCTGTAACCCTGTGTAAAATCATTAGTCAGCAGCTACATGTTAAGCTTGTTTAACTCCCAGCTCCACCTGGAGTCTGCATCCTGGAAAACAAATCTGTTAAATCAAACTTCTTATTTACAACCAACTATAAATCATAAGAGTGATAAAGTATTCAGCAAAACAGACAAGTATCATGTGCAGGTTTTCTCCAATCATTAAATCACTATTATTATCATAATTTTTCCAAATCATCAATCATCCCAATTTGTTCCCCAATTTAATCAGTGACTTTCCTTAAGCAATGTCACTCCACTGTCTTATCACTATGAGCTCAATAGTGGCCAGCTAGTGAGCACCCTATTAAACTATTCCATAAACACTGCATCTCTTATATTTTCTTCATGTCACTTGTCTGTTCTCTACCGAATCCTCCACATGCACCCCTAACAAAAGCAAAACAAACATTAGCAACACACATTGACCATCTCGGTGGTCAGGCTTCAGCCATCCACATTCCAGAGGTGCTGTAAAAAGACCATAAAGTCAAGCCATCCATAGCTGTGGAAACAAGTGATACTAGTTTCAACACAGGGAATGTCTCACATGTTATTCACATTGTCAAAGTAACCTTCACATTTTCGCAACCACACAGTGTAACAGCATCACCAACTCATAACCTGTAAACACAGTTTCTTCACACATAAGCCCAGAAATCCTCTAATAGGAAAACAAACATCAACCAATTGTTCTGTTATAAATCACATCATCAAATCACATCATCAACTATCTGCTCTCTCGGTGGCACTCTCTGAAAAGAAATGTAAATGTTAACGCTGCGCACAAGCCCATGAATAACACACCCCTGTTAGATTCTCAAACACAGAAAGTGGCATTTAAAAGGTTAAATCGTCACACAACCTAGGATGCTGCTGTCATCATCCTGCTCCTGTGAAAAGAAACACACATAAATTCATCCACCCTTTCGTCCTGTCTAGGTGGAGGTTAACCTTGAGTCGTGGTCAAGTCTTGTCAGCTTTTGTCAGCTTTTACCAGTCAGTCAGTTTGTTTTTATTACCATTCATTCATACATTCATTCTTTCTTTGCTGATAGAAGAAACCTTCGCCGCATTTGATTTCCCCCTCAGCAAAATGACGTCATTTCAAAAAGAAAAACAACTTTAGATGGATTACCTCGCTGAATCCTCTTTTGTCAGGGACTTACTTTCTAATTGTCCCCGATAAGTGACTTTCTCCAGAGCCCATTTTAATGTGGAGAACCTCACTTGCAACAATTTTCTTAACGACGTGTAGCGCTTTTAATTCCCGACGTGCAGATCTGCTTAAAAAAAAGAAATTCACAAACAGAAAACAGTGCACTGCGCAAAAAATAAAAATAAAATGAAAAATAAACAAAAGATACAGAAGCCCGGTCTTAGGACTTGTCACAGAATATTCTTTCTCTTATAGATGAAAAAACACCAAATCTAAAACTCTGTGCCATGGTAAAACCTCCCCCATACTTCAGAAACAAAACAAAACAAAACAAAAACAAAAAATCTGCTAGTTTCACTCATTTAAACTCTGGCTGCAGGATTCAGTTCACCCCTGCTATCATGTTCCCCAAAATAATACTAATTCAGTTGTCTATGTATCAGTTCTCAACCCCCTCAATAAACCAGACAGGATGATGGTAACAGTATTGCCTACTTAAAATTGTGTTTGATCCTAATGAGCTTCATTACGTGTGTGTGTGTTTGTGTTAGTAAGGTTAATACATTTTCTATTTCTGTGTGTCCATTTATGTACCTTACCCCTTTTCTGAAACCAAATTCCATCCACTCCAAATTTTGTTTCAGAAACATGAAAAACTCTGTCATAGTCAGACACAGCTAAACCCCCAGTGCTAGCAGGTTACCATAAGCAACCACGCTGTGTGTTATTAACCCCTTCTACAAATATCCTCTTTGCATGTGTAACACTTTATGTATTATTTTGCATTCTCTGTAGTGCATATCATGTTCATGTGTGGTGTTGTCTTTCCATTTACTCTAACAGTAAACTTGCATCCCACAGTGTTTGTCTTCCTCCCCCTTTTGTGGTGGTCTGGACACTTTGTCAATCCTCCACTTCCAGGCAGTCATCTGTCTCCCTGGATTCTCTAACCCATTTGATTCCCCACACTAAAACAGCATTCCTCTGTCCTCACCTGCTCCATTCTCTCCGTTCTTCTCCCCCACTTTGCAGTCCAATAGCAGTCAGTCTTCCTCAGCGTTGTCCCCGTATCTCTTTGTCCCACTGTCTCTTTCATTGCCATCTTGCTCCAAACATGGCAAATGTCAAGCTCAGACAGACTTCTCAAAAGTCCTTCACACACAGTGAGGTTGCAGCCTGCTGCAAACGCATCTCCATCCATCCAGTCTAGATGGTGGATCTTCTCTTTCTGATGCCGTTTGCCCATCGTGCTGCTAGACCTCTCTGCTCAGGTCTCTGGTATTGTCTCTTGGACTTCTGTCCACTGTTGATGTTCATGCTTGTGCTTCAGGAACTGCACTCTGTGTCTTCAGGGAGAGGTTAGCTTCCTTGGAGCTCGCTTATTCAGGATGAAGACGAGAAGCTGCAAAACAATTCAGCCAAAAAGTCTGGCTGGGTGTTTCTATTTTTCTAATGATTTTAACCTATAATTTACTGCCGACTGCTGCCCATGGAGAATTTATCCAGGTCCGTTCCCCACCTGTAAACGACAGACTGAGAGACTTTCATTATTTACTGTGACTCCAGATGTTTTAATCACTCCTAAAGCAACACATCTCCACTTATTTTGTTTCAAACTCTACTGACTCTAAACCCCAAATGGGAATTTTTATTTGGTCTTAACCACAAACACAAAAACTTCTTCACATTGTTAGTAATTATTTTCATCCACAACACTCAAAATTATGTTTTCTTTTTGTGTCCAGCAGGGGAATAAGATGACCTCTACTATCTCTGCTTCCCCAGTTGGAGACAATGTCTCACTCACACTTCCACACTTTTTATTTTCTTTGGTTTCATCACTTTCTTTCTCTTTTTTCACTTTCTTTTACCCCATTGTTTTACACCCACACATTAACCTGTACACTCACTCAATCTCATTTTCATTTCACCCCAACAGCTCTCATGCAGTCAGCAAACAAATTCTCCATTCATCCTTGAGTACTTGATCACCTTTAAATGTCTCTGTTAATTTTATCAATTTATTTATCATTACCTTAACACTAATCCACTGTTTAGTTTTCTTTATTTATTTTCACTAGGATTCCTTGGCTATTATTACTTCACAGAAAATTCAACTAATCCACTTCTTCTTCCTCCTCTGTCATCCAGGAATTCACACACACACATGCACAGGCTGGTCACTCAGCCCCCACCTTTTCCTTCCCTCTCACAGACTCATACACACAATCCTCTCACTCCTGTGAACCCCGCCTCTCGAGGGTGGCTCACACACACTTCATGCTTCTTGCAGACCCATCCAAACTTTCTGTGAGACACTTCTCTCTCTGCTTATTCTGGACAACACCCTAAACGGCACACAGAGCGGCTGTCATCCACTCTCATACACCTCACAAATTTTCAAACGGCGCCACGGACTCAACACTGCAGTTTCTCTCCCCTTTAAAAAATATAAAACCAAATTCAACCCCCAATTGACTTCACAGTTTGCAATAACTGGTGACACGGCTTCCTACCGCGATTTCTACACACCACAAACACACACTCTTTGTTTAATCGTCATACACTCAGCTTCTGTATTAAATCAGTTTCACAGCACACCCAGTTATAATCAGTATAAGCAATTTACAAAGCTAATTTACACTTTATTTCATATACACAGGCCTGTATTGAACATGAAAAAAACAAAAAGACACCAGATGTGGAGGATCAGTTGTTCAGCAGTTCCTTATTTTATCCTTATTCCTGTCACTTATTCCTATTCTTATTCTTAAAACCTCTTGTACCGGTACACCTAACTTTTTTGACTAATTTAAAAGCTTCTAAGCCCAGGCCCAGCCTTGCTAATCAATAACTCCGCTTCGGAAATTCCCTTTCCGACAACGGCCAAATATCTAGGCCCTAATTAATTTATAACCGCTCCCCGTGACTTAACAGAGAGCTCCACATCCAGTGTCTAAGTATCCCACTTGCGCCTTCAGCTATACTTAAAGCTCATAAGTCAGTCACGTTTTAAATGGTCGCGGCCGGGTCCAACCCTGCTATTCAAACAGCGCAGTAAAACTGTGGTCTCCGTCGACCACCGGGTTTTTAACGGGTGCTCGAAGTCCCGCGGGTACCACCCGAGCTACCTGGACGCCGCCAGAGATAACCGTGCGTCCACGGTTACCGGTCGTTGCCACACGCTGAGCGACTGCGCTCCTCGGAGTTCAACTTTCAACTCCGGTCCTAGACTAATTTATATACTTTTTAAAAGCATCAAAGCGGACCTCACTTGCCACCTTGTTATATGATGCCCGGATCCGCGATCCTGCTGGTCAAAACGGGGATAAAATCCCTCAGCCAAATGCCCTAATCTAAAATCTGAATCCTGCTTGGCTGGCGTCACAGTCAGTAAATATAACACATTAACTTAAGCACATAATATTTTCACTGCAACACACACCTTATTAACTCAAAATTCACCCCAAAATTAACAGCAACAAAATTTTGTCAGTCCAATATTCCCCTTTTACTTTTATCACTAATTACCCCAAAATCACCACGGACAAAATCCCCAGCAACTCTACTGAGTGAACATTTAATTTAGCTTAATTCCCAATTCAGCACCTTTGGATATTATTTTAATCAACAGGTGGTGCTTACCTTATTAAGGGCCCCCATCACTCAGTCGACCTGCTGGATTCCTGTCCGTCTATTTGACACCACCGGACCTCAGCCAAAACACCAACCAAAGTCCCCCCTCAAACCGGGTTCTCGGCACCAAAACTGTCATAGTCTCTGTTAATTTTATCAATTTATTTATCATTACCTTAACACTAATCCACTGTTTAGTTTTCTTTATTTATTTTCACTAGGATTCCTTGGCTATTTTTACTTCACAGAAAATTCAACTAATCCACTTCTTCTTCCTCCTCTGTCATCCAGGAATTCACACACACACATGCACAGGCTGGTCACTCAGCCCCCACCTTTTCCTTCCCTCTCACAGACTCATACACACAATCCTCTCACTCCTGTGAACCCCGCCTCTCGAGTCTGGCTCACACACACTTCATGCTTCTTGCAGACCCATCCAAACTTTCTGTGAGACACTTCTCTCTCTGCTTATTCTGGACAACACCCTAAACGGCACACAGAGCGGCTGTCATCCACTCTCATACACCTCACAAATTTTCAAACGGCGCCACGGACTCAACACTGCAGTTTAATGCTCTCTGGTCGCTATGGTAACGTGTAAATATTTCTTTCAAAATAAGACACAAAACTACAACAAGGGAAAGACTCAGGGAAACCGAGTTAACGATAAAACCCCTGAAAACCATAAATTTCACAGGGGAGCCTCAACTCTCGTGGCCCGGTATCAAACGACTCACGGACCGCTGCTGTACAGAACCTGTGATGTCCAGACGGTGTTCCTCTGGTGTTCTGCTGTGAAAACTTTGGGATTTAGGGATTAACATAGTTGCCATGGTTTCCTTTCTTCTCTTATTTGTTGTGTGTGATCAGGACAATTCTGGAGAAGATGGGCCTGCAGGGGAAAGTCACCCCCCTGCAGGCCAGAAGACATGAGATAACTTTAAAGAATACAAAGTACGTATGTGTGTTATCAAGAAGATAATTCTTAAGAACACAAGTTAATAAATGTGCAATTACTAAGAGTTGTTGTGGTGTTTTTATTTACCTGCTGTCATTTTTATTTCCTCTGCCTTTAGGATTGCAAGTATCCAGGCTCAGGAGAGGGGGTCAGTGGGAAGCCCACTGCTGCTACTTGGCCCTGGTTTGCCCTCATGGATGAGGTGACAGGACAGATGCCTTCCATTAAGCCTCTTTTCCTAATGTCCTCTCTCCCTGAGGACACTCCAGGGCCAAGCGCAGCAGTGGGTGACCAAAACGACAGCGATGATGAAGCGGCTCAGCCACCTATGACAGGGAGGAAGAGGAAAAGGGATGATGAGCTGCTAGACTTCATCAGAGAGGACATGAGGCAGCAAAGAGAGGCTGAGGAGAGGAGAGCAGGGAGAGGATGGACAGACTGTTTTCACTTCTAGAAAGATTAGTTCCAAAATGAGTTATGTATTGAGAAATTTATTTATTTGAATATATTTGTTACATTGTTATATGTGTTGCATTAGTTTAAAGGTTTTATGTTATTAATAAATTGATTCAAACAAACAGTGATTGTCACTGAACTCAATTTGATTTACAGGCATTTGTAACATGTATGAACATAACGCTAACTTTGAACAGTATTACATGGATATTTATTTGATAGTAATAAAGTAAATAACAATAACAATTAAACAAGAATATTTCAAATACACAGTATGTAAAGATGAAAAAACAATATTTTCAGTTGTTCACACAGGATTAACCTGAGTGACCTGTTCCTGGACCGTTTCTTGAACAACTGTAATAGATTACAGGAAGTCTCTGGCAGTGTTGCTGAATCTGCCCGAGCAAGATCAGACATGGATGGGGTGCAACTGAGACCTGCGGTTTGTCTTTTCTGGTCGGGGAGTGGAGAATCACACGGGGTGGTCTGCAAAGAGCTTTAGGATGCTTCCTCCCACTGTCCACTGCATCGTCCATCCACAGGGTTTGCAGGGCTCACTCGTGGCTGCCACACCACTAAGATGTTTTCAGAAATATGCAAGCAGAAGATGGTGGATGCTATATTATTAGTATAATACTTGTAACTCTGTAGCAGACAACAGTTTGATAAAGTGCTATGTAAAAAATAAACAAAAGATTAGATTTATACGTTTCAAAGATATTTAGTTCATATATTTTATATGATACAGTACACGTGTGAGAATGACCGATGTTGTGCCAAAAACTGATTTCCGGTTTTTGCCCAAAAATGATTGCTCATATTTAACCTGCTATAAATAACTTGTTGGTCTATAATACGTGAAACATATGTCAAATGTTTCCCTCATCAATGATATCAAGTCACTTTGAGCCACCAGCAACATTCCTGTAACAAGGTAGAAGCTGCAATCAGTTTTTGGCAGTGACTTTTATATATCCTTTATTTATCCAGTTCACAAACAATCTTGTTGATATTAGAAATTTATTTTTTAAGAGTAATCTGGTCAAGAGGACAGCAGACAGCGCAACAAATATATCAATTGTACCTACATTATAACCAGAGTTATAAAGATACTTGAACAACAGGTAATTATTGTATATATAAAACACCTTTGTAAACCATGTTCACCGAAGTCTGTTTACCAACATACATAAAGATATTACACATATTACACACGGAAACATTTGAAATCAGTTTTGGCAGGCGAACACTTTTTTGGCACAACGCCGGCAATAATTCAATTATCCGTGTAATTAGCTAAGTAATTCCTAAATGCGTGTAGATTAAAGGAAATTATTTTACCTGGATATGATTGTCTCTGATGAGCCCAATGTACAAAACGTGCGGGCGATGACGATAAGGTTTTTCTAGCTCCTCGAGAATTAAAATTAAAACGGAGCGACATTTCTGGGTCCATTTTGAAGTTTTCGCGCTGTGGCGCTAGCGACCGGAAAAACACGCAAGTAGGGGCGGAGTTGAAGGCTAAGAGGCTGTTCAGAACCCATCTGTTATGTTGGATACTCATTGTTTGTTCAATAAAGTTTCTATGGAGAATAAAAGGGGGCTGTCCACAGCCGCTCACTTCCTGACTACCCGTCCGTCTAAGGACACTACCTTGTGACGTAGGTAGGTAGTGTCCTTATGAGCATCCTTCCCCTGAATTCGGACACAGCCAGTGATCGTGATTACCGTCCGCGGGAGCGCGCAGCTGCTTAAAGCTAGCACCCAGATTACTTACAGCTACTTCCTGCAGCTGATATAAGATGCGGTAAGCTGAACACAGCTTCAACCGTCTGTTTGTTGAAAAATAGTAACGGACCGCGTTTCCTTGTTAGTAACGGTAACGGCGTTGTAACGATAGGAATAGTAATTAGTTAGATTACTCGTTACTGAAAAAAGTAACGCCGTTAGTAACGCCGTTACTTGTAACACCGTTATTCCCATCACTGTTCATATCATATACAATTTTATTTGTTTACACTGAAATACACTAAAAAATTGTCACAGAGATTTTTTTTAAAATATCTGCATAAAATACAGTGGCAATGATAAAAGAATAAAATAGAGTTTTTTCTGCTCAATCCCAAAAACACAAATGTAAACCTGTTGGCAGAAGTTTCGGTTCAGTCTGATTAATATTTAACTTTCACACAACATAAAAATCTCCTGTTCTGAGGTCATTCACATTTATTTTCTGTAGACTGAGCCACTGCAGCAGCCTCCTCTCTGTTCTACTGTGCACGAAGAGTCGCTCTCTCACCTCCAGCTTTCACTCATCCCTTTAAACTCCTGTCTGAGTCTGTCTGCATCCTGAACAGCAGCAGTGTTTCCCCATATGAGCCAGTTTGACCCCTCAGGTCCTCATGTGGGTCCTTTTAGCTACAGGTGACTGTGTTTTTGCCTGAACGACCTGCCAGAGGAACTCAAAGAATCAGTGACCTGCTAAAAATCACTCAGCTGTCTCCACCTGCAGAAATTCTGACAGTCACATTTCTCACAACTCCAGTTTAGAAAACTGGATCAGCAGTTAGAGTGGTGAAGTGGAACCTGCTGCACTTTAACAGCACACATACACACACACACACGCGCACACACACGCACGCACGCACACACACACACACACACACACACACACACACACACACACACACACACACACACACACACACACACACAGATCTTCAGTCATGTATCCTGTGCTTCACAGTCACTGTAATTTTATTGGTTGTATATGTTTATATAACCGCCCCCCCTCCCCCTCACCTCTATCCTGTATTTATTGTTCTTATTTGTCACATCTGTGATTATAGCAAAAACATAGTTAAAGATTTTTTTTACCTTTTAATTTTTAATGGTTTAATAAAGGTTCCATGAATTTATTCCCCCATCTGGTGATACAAAGTGGTATTACAGCCCTATTTGATGATATGATGATCAGTACAGTATGTATACGTGAACATGACGTCACATTCTGTTAATGTTTGTTCATTTGGGAGAGTTTAGGTCAGAGCTTTTGTAAGATCAAGCTTTTTTCATTTGTGACAATTAGCCAAAATAAAGCCCATCTTATCAAAGCAGCTTTTTGAAACTGTAATCCATGCCTTTGTTACATCTAGGCTGGACTACTGTAACGCACTTTACTGTGGGGTTAGTGATGCATCCATTAGATGTCTGCAGGTTGTGCAAAATGCTGCAGCGTGTCTTTTAACTGGAACAAAATAATCTGAGCACATTACCCCCATTTTAGTTACACTCCACTGGCTACCAGGAGTGGTAGGATCCTTTTTAAAGTTCTTTTATTTGTTTTTAAATCTGTTAATGGCCTGACCCCCCCCCCCCCTCCCCCCCCCTTTCTCTGAGCAACTGTAGCCATGTACACCTGCCTGCTCCCTTAGGTCCACCAATCAGCAGCTCCTTAAGGTACCAAAAACTAAGTATAAATTTTGACGTGAGCGTCTTGATGCATGCTCAATCATCCAGGTAAGTAAATCTCCAAAAGTTGATTCTGTTCATCTGGACGTAGCGTTTTTTGGGAGAAATGTTTCGTCATCATCCAAGTGACTTCTTCAGTCTCAGCTGACTGCAGGTTTCCCCAATCTTATAAACAGTACATTTGCATAATGACTGAAACCAGCCCACTGAAGGAACACATCAAGAAGGCCCTGAGTAAATGTGGTTATCCCAGCTGGACTTTTGTCAAAGCTGGAAAGGCACCAAAAGAAAGCTCCAGCCGATCCAGGAGGGAAGGACAACCGCTGCCCAAGCAAAAACCTGTAGTGATCCCATATGTGTCAGGAGTATCGGAGCAGTTGAGACGCATTTTTTCTAAACACCGGGTCTCTGTGGCTTTTAAACACCAAAACACGCTGCGCCAAAAACTGGTCCACCCCAAGGATCGGGTCCCCCGACACAAACAGAGTAACATAGTGTACGCTGTTAAGTGCCAGGAGGATTGCCAGGATTTATACATCGGGGAAACCAAACAACCTCTGGCGAAGAGGATGGCACAACACCAAAGAGCTACCTCGTCAGGCCAGGACTCTGCAGTCTGTTTACACCTACAGGCCAGTGGACACTCTTTCAATGATGAGGATGTAACATCCTGGACAGGGAGGAACGCTGGTTTGAGGGCGGAGTCAAGGAGGCCATTTACGTGAAAAGGGAAAGACCATCTCTGAATGGAGGAGGGGGCCTAAGGGTACATCTGTCACCATCTTACAATGCTGTGATTGCAGCCATTCCCCAACTCTCTGTGAATGGTACTCATGGCCATTGATCAGTGGGCTTTGATCAGTGGTTGTTGATCAATGGTCATAAGAATTTGCATAATTAAGATCAAGGAACTGTCCTCCCAGCCCATTGTTCCTTCAGTGGGCTGGTTTCAGTCATTATGCAAATGTACTGTTTATAAGATTGGGGAAACCTGCAGTCAGCTGAGACTGAAGAAGTCACTTGGATGAGTGACGAAACATTTCTCCCACAAAACGCTACGTCCAGATGAACAGAATCAACTTTTGGAGATTTAGACGTGAGCGTGCACGTTAGACTGGCATCTTCTCTTTCGGAGTTTAAAACTCTTCTTAAGACACATTTATTTGCTCTTGTAAGGGGCTGACTCAATATGACTTTTTTAAACATGTTTTATTATTTTATTTAATCATTTATTTTATTGTTGTTGTTTGTTTATGCTATTTGTATATGTACAGCACTTTGTGATCTCTGGTTTTGTGTTAAAGTGCTTTATAAATAAAGCTGGTATGGTAAAGTTGCAAAAAAAGATAAATATATAATTTTACGCAAAAATGATTAAGCCAGTTTGCTTTTCTTTAGATGTAAAAACTGAGTTATCAGCATCAGTCGATGAGGTCCCAGGATCAGAAGTACTGATGTGTGTTTATGTCACACATATTTTTCCATCACAGCTGCAGGGAGACAGAAAGCA
The DNA here is from genome assembly GCF_036321145.2 of Pelmatolapia mariae. Taxonomy (NCBI): domain Eukaryota; kingdom Metazoa; phylum Chordata; class Actinopteri; order Cichliformes; family Cichlidae; genus Pelmatolapia; species Pelmatolapia mariae. Next base: position 1,577,120 of record NC_086244.1, on the reverse strand, counting down.
GCTCGTTTTCAGGTTTATTAAAATGATCAGATGATGATTTGAAGCATGAACGACTCACTGTCAGGTAAACATTTCAATCCCTTTAAATTTTATTGATTTTATTATTTGTGTTTATTGTGATATGAAATCATATTTATCAACATCTTCCAGCAGTGATGTCATCGAGGCTTGACTTCCTGCTGGAAGTGACATCAACAGTGAGGATGTGACATCATCATGTCAGATGTGTCAGGACACGAAGGAGCAGTTATGGATCTCTGACACAAACAAAAGGGATGTTCAAGTTACACTTTTCGTCGTTGACATGATCTCCTCCTGTAAAGAAGAATCAAAATGAAGAAGAACAGAAATAAAATCAGAGGTCTGTGCAGTAAATGTTTTCTTCTTTTCTAATGTAAAAAGAACAAAACACAGTTCTTATAAAGACCTAAGATTACATGACTTCAATCAATTAAAACCAAACACATTTCATCAACAGGCCCACATTCAGTTTGTACCTTTATAATTTATCTCCATACAATCTTCTTCTACTCCATAGTTGTTTGGTTCTCCACTGGCCCAGATTATGAAGTCAAACTGGGAACCATCACTCCACACCCACACAGTTTCCTGGAAGAATAAAGTTTGAGGTTCAGTTTGTTCTGATGTACTTTGATGCATCTATGCTGAGAGTGCAGACATGAGACCTCTTACACCACTCGAAGACAATGAAGCTTCATTTTGTTTGTGGAGGTAAAAAATGAAAAGAAAAATCAAGTCAACAGCAACATCTGTCTCCAGGAACAAAGTCCTGATTAATCAGTCTGTCACATGTTGACCTTTGAATCAAACTGATGAATATGAAGAGAAAAATATGAAATCTCAGAAACAGCTGCAGCTCATCCTCTTTATCTATGAAACACTTACAGTCTCTCTGCCTCCAACCCAAGCTGGTGGATATGACCCTGCTGCTGTGTGAGTGACCCCTCTGATGAAGGTGTACTCAGCTGTGCTGTGGAATGAGGCCAGATGTCCACCGAGTGTCTCACAGGAACTCTGAGGAGGAAGATGAGGTGCAGACCACAGAAGATGAAAAGTGTGAGAATGTATTTAAAATCAAAGACAGAAACTCTTTATATCATCAGTGATGCAGCGACAGCTGCTGTTATTTCCTAATGTACCTCAGCATCAGTCCAGTTCTTCATGCTGCTGTCAAAGATGAAACAGCGACCTCCAAACCAAGTCCAACCAGGAGGGCAGGAAGGAGCTGCAACATGATTGTAAAGGTAGTAGAGCAGAGGTACATGAAATAATATGTTAACATGTTGATCAACATAAAAACAATGTGTAAGAATCCAACATGAAGTTGAGAATGGAAAATGTTTTATAGATGTGTTTTATCTTTGCTCCTAATGAATCAACATTTCAGTCCACGTCAAAGAGAAGTATCCAATCCTCTTATTTTAGCTGCTGGTTATTTAACTGACTGACTACAGCAGCAGTGATTATTTAGTGTGACACAAGCAACAGTTCAAATGTAATTTATGAGTTTTTAAATCTGATTAATACAGAACTGATTCTGATTTATTCTCAAGAACTTTCTGAAAACTGTGATTTCAATCCGTTCACTCAGGATCTGCAAAAGAACTGAAACATTTTCATGTCTGATAATTTCAGTGACTTCTTTATGACAGAAATATGAATTCTTTAATAATGATTAATAATTAACTGTTTATGAAAATATAATTGAATTCACAGAGGCTCAAAGTTTAAAGTTCTTACCCTGGCAGTCATAAACCACCTCCAGGTACTTGTAGGTGTCACCACAGGGGTCTCCAAACACTGAGGTCTTTGCTTCAACAGTACAGTTGTTCTGCCAGTTACACCTGTGAATGCAGGTCAAAGGTTAGTCAGCAGAGGACTGAAATACGCCGTGTCATCTGAGAGAAGATGGAAAGCTGAAGAAAGAGAGTCAGCATCTGTACCTGTTAGTTACATATTCTGTACTATTGGGACTCGAACAGTGAACATTTTGGAGCTGAGAGTCAGGACGTCCATCAGGGCACGTGGTGTTGTCACGGCGACCATAATTAGCCCAGTAGACGACTATAATCTGTCCTTCACCTGAGGAAGAGTTCATAAACTGTAACCATGTTTGTAGTTCTATCAAATGAAAGTTACACTAAAGTTACAATAAATGAGAAAAATAAATCTGACCACACTGAAGTTTCGCCTGAGATCCTTCACATGTTACACTGTGGACTGACAAAGAAACACATCACATTAGAAACTGTAATAATTCATGTACAGATGTGACTGATTATTAGCTGATAATCAGAGATGTAACAGACTTGCAGGGAAGCAGTTGAAGGTGATGTCCAGGTACATGCAGACGCTGGGATCACAGGTACAGACCATGTTTCTATTCATTTCACACACTTCCTTCAAGTCACAGCTGCAGGGAGACAAAGAGCTCATTTGCAGGTTTGTTGAAGTGATCAGTTCATGATTTCTAATATCTGCTGCTTTCATTTGAACTGCTGTTACTTTTTATTGTAATCAAAGCAGTTAAACTACCCGACAGTGTTCACCTTTTCTTGATGAAGTCCAGATCGTGAAGCCGAGAGCAGATTTCTTTATCTGCACATCTGTAGAAAACTGACTGCACAATCATCACTCCACTGCCTGTTACATACACGATGAGACAAAAGGAAAAATGAAATGTTAATATCAATAATGCAGGTTTAAGACACTTTGGCTTCACTTTACAGACTCAGAAGTTGCAGTCAGATCCAAAATAGGTGACTGTGTAAAAATGACATTCATTTTCTATGGCGGTCACCTTTGACCGGGAACATCACAGATGTAATAAGGTTGTTTAAAACACTCAAATTTCATTGAAAAGATAATCATCACTTTTATCAGTTCAAGTGCATAGTGTGGAGGATGTCATAAGGCCTTGAGGCAATCAGATGTAAAACACAATATTTATCAGTGTTTTAAGTTGTAAATCAGTCAGATTTGACCCGAACACGACACAACAGTTTTAATATTTTTTTTAATTAAACTTCGTGATTTAAAGCTGAGAGTCTGCACTTCAGTCACCTCCTGACTGTCTAATTTAAGATCCACTGTGGTGATGTACGTGAGCAAAACAAGTCACTGTATATATTCTTATAGACCTGACTTTACATCCAGCTTTAACGTACAAACTACACCCTCCTTACCACAGCTCAGCTGTAGGACACTGATGTCGTTAAAGGTGATCACTCTCTTTGTGGATATGGACTTCACATTGGAAGGTAAAGAGAGCTGGGCTCTGCTAAACCCTGTAATAAAAAAAATGAATGCATAAATATAATTTTATACATGTTTCATTTTAAAGACCAATTCTACCTGCTGTAACGGCTTTATTTTTATTGGCTAGCTTTATGTGCTGATTGAGCACATGAATCTAGCCCAGTTCCAGAGATGTAGAGGACTTTTAAACATCTGGTTCTGGATTGTGTGGGTCCAAAGAACAAGGCTTTGAATATCTACTTGCTGTGAAATGTGAAAATACTCACTATCCTGCAGCATTTCTCTTGCACTCAGTTAAATCAGAATCAGAATCAGAATATTTTATTAATCCCTAGGGAAATTATGTGGGTTACAGTTGTTCCAGTACAGTAGCATTAACAAAAACAAACTAGACTATTTATCAATACGATATGTTCAGATATGAGGAATAGCACAATCTATACAATATATGCGAGTCACCAAGTAGTAAATATTCAGGGTTGACAGATGTGATTATAAATAAATATCAACAAATTGACAGCAACATTACAGAGTAAGAAAGAGTGTCTGCAAATGGTAAATGGTAAATGGCCTGCATTTGTATAGCGCTTTACTCAGTCCCTAAGGACCCCAAAGCGCTTTACACTACATTCAGTCATCCACCCATTCACACACACATTCACACACTGGTGATGGCAAGCTACATTGTAGCCACAGCTGCCCTGGGGCGCACTGACAGAGGATGTAACTATTGTAGTGTTCACATTGTATTAGATGGAGTTGTACAGGGAGATGGCCACGGGCAGAAATGATTTCCTGTGTCATTCAGTGGTGCTTTTTGGTAATCTCAGTCTCTCACTGAACGTGCTCCTGTGAGTAGCCAGCACGTCATGGAGTGGGTGGGAGGTATTTTCCAACATTGTGTTTATCTGGGACAGAGTCCAAACAGGCACAGTTCCGGTGGGTGGCCACGCGGCCAGTGGCTGAGGTGACGGAGCAGGTCCATAGGCCGACCACGCAGAAGGCAGTAGCGGCAACTGAGCAGGTCCGGAGGCCGACCACACGGAAGGCAGTGGCGGCGACTGAGTAGGTCCGGAGGTCGACCACGCCGGCAACGTGGTCCAGTCAGCGACCTGGAAGGTGGCCACTGATGCCAAATCCGACATGGACGAGGAGAACTTTTGCCAGGTGTTCCCGCACCCGCTGCAGGCAACGGCGCGGGAGCTGGCACGGGAGCCGGCGGAGGAGCGCCAGCAGGTGTACCTTCAGCCAGGTGCGGACACCTCTGGCTGAAGGCAGGCAGGGCCAGCAGGTGCAGACGCCTCTGGCTGAGGAGCGGCCAGGCCAGCGGGTGCGGAAACCCCTGGCTGAGGAGCGGCCGGGCCAGCGGGTGCGGAAACCCCTGGCTGAGGAGCGGCCGGGCCAGCGGGTGCGGGAACACCTGGCTGAGGAACGGGAGAGCTCACAGCTGGCTCTGAATGCAGTGGCTGCAGGTCAGGGAACTGAACAGGATGATGAATGAGTGACTGGGCCAGAGACTGAATTGGAGATTGGGCAACGGGCGACTGAGCTACAGACTGGACTGACTGTACTACAGGAGAATGGGCGATGGGCTGGACTACAGGAGACTGGCCTGGAGGAGACTGAACTGACTGGACAGGAGGAGACTGGACTAACTGGACTGGAGGAGACTGGACTAACTGGACTGGAGGGGACTGAGCTACGGGTGACTGGAGGACAGGAGACTGAGCTACGGGGGACGGGAGGACAGGAGACTGAGCGATGGCGGACGGGAGGACAAGAGACTGAGCTACGGGTGACTGGAGGATGGGTGACTGAGCTACAGGCAACTGGACTGATTGGTCTGGAAGCTGAACAGCAGGCGACTGAACTGACTGGACTGGCGAGGCTGATGGCTGAGCAGAGTTTGATGAGGCTAATGGCTGAGCTAAAGACTGAGTTAGCGATGGAGACAAAGCTACAGCCTGGGCTAGGCCCTCTGGTGCCTGAGCTGGAAACAGGTCGGCTAGCCTAACCAGAGATAGTGCTAGGGCGTGAAAGGCTGGATCAGGAGGTGGACGAAGTGGTAGACTGACAGGTGAACAGGCTAGCTCTTCCGAGCCTTCAGAGTGAATAGTCAGCAGCTGGAGAGCCTCAGCTGAGTCTCTAGGGGGGTCAGGTTGGACCCTGGCCACCCTCAGCCTGGGCGCTGGGACAGGCACGAGAGGTGGCGGGACACCAGTCACCCCCACCCGAGGAACAGGAACAGGCTCGGGGGTAGACTGGGCTGCAGCTGCCCTCGTTCTGGGAGCTGGCATAGGAGTGGGTGCTTGCTCGGCGTCTGCTCCCCGAGGGGGCGCTACACGGACAGGCTGAGCCTTAGCTGCCTTTACCTGAGAAGGTGAAACAGGTGAAGGGGAAGGTCGAATCTGAGCCGCCCTGTTAGCAGGAAATGGCTGAGTAATAGGTGAGGAAATAATAAGTGAATGGGAGAAATTATTATGTTTAGCAGGGATGATGTCTTTAGCAGTGGCCTGGGATGGTAGAACAGTCTCTTTGGAGGTGGCGTGGTGAGTAGCAATTGGAAAATCCAGAATGTAATCACAGTAACCAGTCTTTGGTTTATGGCGAACAGTCTCTGGCTTGCGGTGTGGAGAAAGAAAAAAGTCAGTTTCGCTCACGACTGGATGCTGCCGCTCCAAGCAAGAAGAGCGATGGTGGCACGAGCCTCGCTTCTTTGTTGCGGAAACAGCCAGGCCGCTGAGCGCGGGAGCCTCCGTTGAGCCGAGGTGGGATGCAGGCTGCTGTGCCAGGGCGAAGTGGGGAGGCTGGTGAGTGAAGCGGCTGGCGGGCGAGCGAGGAGCGGAGTGGCGAGAGAGCGAGCGGCTGAAGCTTGGCCAGTGATGCCCACTCTCTGTGGCGAATGCTCCAAAGCAGGTGAGGCAGCAGGTGGAGGACCGCGGCGTCTCCGAGGCCCCCCCAGAGCCAGACGTGTCGCCTCAAAGATGTGCTCCCTCTCTAAGAATAGCTGCTGTTTCCACCGGAGCTTCTCCGCCCATAGAGAAAGCGCTGCCTCCTGCCGCTCAAAAAGGTCAGAGTCTGCTGGGTCGTATGCGTCTTCTCAGCACAGGTCGCGTCATTCTGTCAGGGCTCGTGTGCGGAGGCGAGGAAGAGATGACCCACACGCAGGACTCTTGATGGTTTTATTGGAAACCGGGACAACAGAAGACAAGATGGCTGGCTGAACTGAATGGACTGGCAAACTAACTGGCTGACTGAACTGAACACACGACAAGAACAACATCAATGACATGACAATGACCAGGATGAAACTGAGGACTTAAATACATCGGCTGAATAATAACTGATTGGAAACAGGTGAGTGAACAGCTGAACATAATAGAACTAATGATACATGGAAGTGACAGGAACAGAACAACAGGAAATGTCAGGCAAACAACAATCCAGGACACCAGAGAAGCATCCATCTGAATTGCTGTTAGCTTATCACCCAGGAGGGTCAGACTGATGGTGTTGAATGCATTGGAAAAGTCAAAAAACATGACCCTCACAGTGCTCTCCGGCTGGTCCAGATGGGCGTAGTGTCATGATTAGGCTGTGTGCAGGCAGGAAGTGGACCCAAACGCAAACTCACGGGAAAACAGGACTGAACTCAAAATACAGCTTTATTGCTGACAGAAGGGCGATACAAAATAATAAGAAAATAAACTGGGAGATGCTAAAGGAACTGACTCACGAGGAGACACACGGAGGGGCACACAGTCATGAGGGAGAACGCGACACAGAACTGAGGGAGACGCGGACATAAATACACAGAGGTTTAACGAGGGAAGTGGGAGCACATGGGGAACACAGCTGACACAGATAATCGTAACGAGACAGGGCAGGAGTGAACACAACATGACGCACACTGACGAGAGACTGTCAAAGTAAAACAGGAAGTACAGAGGTTCAGACAGGAGGAGAGAGAGCACGGGGAGAGCACAGACATAACGGGCTGGGGAAAACATGGAATAAAACATGAGGGGAAACGAGAGCTCACAGATACACAGAGGGGCACACAGGGGGTAATCAAATAAGGAACATCTTAACAGAACAACCTAGGAACCAAGGCATAAATAAAGAACAAAATACAAAACACACGAAAACTAAGAATACTGGGCCAACATGGCCCAGGACCATGACACGTAGACACGATTGAGCAGGTAGATGATGGCATCTTCAGTTCCGAGTCGGGGCTGGTAATCAAACTGAAGTGGATCCTGATGTGGTCTGACTATGGGTTGGTGCTGGTCCAGGATGAGTCTTTCCAGGGTTTTCAGGATGTGGGAGGTCAGTGCCACAGGCCTGTAATCCTAGGGGCCACTGGGGCGTGGCGTCTTTGGTACAGGGACAAGGCATGATGTCTTCCACAGCAATTTAAAATATTACTTTTCACCTACAAAACCATTAATAATTTGGTGCCGAGCTACCTCAATGAGCTTCTCAGGTTACACACTCCTGTCAGAGCACTTAGATCTGCTACCCAAATTCTTCTGGAGCAACCTCGTTCTCGGCTGAAGTCTCGCGGTGACCGTGCGTTTGCTGTAGCTGCCCCGGTCTTATGGAACAACCTTCCTGTGTCTATCCGGGCGTCTGACTCTCTGCCTCTGTTTAAATCACGGCTGAAGACTTATTTGTTTAATCTTGCCTTTCCTCCTAGTTAACACTTGGTGTGCGTTGGTACATTTTTTATCCGTTATGCTTGTGAACTACTTTTATATCTTATGATTGTCAAGGTTTTTTAATTGATACGTGCCAGGTCCTTTCTCTTTTCCCTCCCATCTTCCTTTTCCTATTTTATTTTTGTCAAGCACCTTGGTATACCCTTGGTTTTTTAGTGTGCTTTATAAATAAAGTTCATTATCATTATGGGACCCTCTGCAGACGCAGACTCAACACAAAGCTGGGGGGCACAGGCCTTGAGGACGTGGGGACTCACTCGGTCTGGTCCAGCAGACTTGCCTGAGTGGAGTCTCTTCATTTGCCTCTGAACCTGGTATTGAGGGAAAGTGATGGGTGGGGGAGGGGTGTCAGGACTCTCACCGGAGGCCGCAGTGCTCTGTGAAGAGAGAGGCTGGCACAGTGGTGTGGCCCTGGATTCCAGGCTGACTACAGGTGAGGTTGTGGGGGTGTGAGCAGACACTGTGGTGTCAAATCTGTTGAAAAACAAATTCAACTAATTAGCTCTTTCCTCACCTCCCCCAGCTCCCTACTGTTGGTTGGCATCAGTCCAGTGATGGTCTTCATGCCATTCCACACCTCTCTCATGCTGTTCTGCTGGAATTTCCACTCTAGCTTCCTCTTGTAATTATCCTTAGCCTCTCTGATCTTGTCCCTTGGTAACACCTGAACCTTCCTCACCTCCTCTTTATTGCCCCCTCTGAAAGCCCTCTTCTTGTCATTGAGGAGAGCTTTGATGTCCTTAGTCACCCACGGCTTGTTATTTGGGTAACAATGAACAGTCTGAGCTGGAACAATGGAGTCGATGCAGAAAGTTATGTAAATGCTAACTGGCCTGTATTTGTATAGCGCTTTACTTAGTCCCTAAGGACCCCAAAGCGCTTTACACTATATTCAGTCATCCACCCATTCACACACATTCACACACTGGTGATGGCAAGCTACATTGTAGCCACAGCCACCCTGGGGCGCACTGACAGGTGAGGCTGCCGGACACTGGCGCCACCGGGCCCTCTGACCACCACCAGTAGGCAACGGGTGAAGTGTCTTGCCCAAGGACACAACGACCGAGACTATCGGAGCCGGGGCTCGAACCGGCAACCTTCTGATTACAAGACGAACTGCCAACTCTTGAGCCACGATCACCCCGTAGTCAGTGATACACTCAGTAAGCCCATTGATGTCCTCAGCGTGAGGCTTTCAGAGTGTTTCCCAGTCAGTCACCTCAAAACAGCCCTGTAGTTCCGCTAAGGCCTCCTCTGACCACCTCCTAATGCTCGTCGTGGTCACAGGTTCCCTCCTCACAAACGGCACATAGCGGGGGATGAGGTGAATCAGGTTGTGATCTGATCTTCCCAGAGGTGGGAGTGAGGAGGAGCTGTATGCATCCTTGACATTAGCATACAGTAGGTCTAAGATTCTTTCCCCCCTGGTGGGACAGTCCACATACTGTGTGAATGTTGGAAGTGTATTGTCCAGTGATACATGGTTGAAGTCACCCGAGATCACCATGGAGGCACTCGGGTGCTGAGTCTGTAGCCGGACTATGGCAGAGTGGATAGTGTCACATGCAGCGGTGGGGTTAGCAGAGGGAGGTACATAAACAGCCACCAAGATGACGTGAGAGAATTCCCTGGGTAAATAATACGGCCTGAGTCCAACAGCACACAGTTCAATGTCCGGGCAGCAAATCCTTTCTTTGATTGTTATGTGGGCAGGGTTACACCACCGGTTGTTAACATAAACAGCAAGCCCACCTCCTTTCTGCTTACCGCTCCCAGTGCTGTCCCTGTCCGTCCGAACAGTGTGGAAGCCTTCCACAGATACGTTGTAGTCAGGAATATCCTGGTGCATCCATGATTCGGTGAAAGGCATCCAGCTACACTCCCGGTATTCCCTCTGACGTCGTACAAGCGCTGTCAGCTCCACGATTTTATTTGATAACGACCGAGTATTTCCCATTATGATAGATGGCAGACATGGTTTGTACCTCCTCTTCACTTCGAGCCTCCGCTGTCTCACCGTCTCCTTCCTTCTCCTCTTCTGTCCTCCACCTCTGCATCCCCGATGTGTTTTCCTCCAGATTTCAGCTGGTACGTCTGTGGGTCTGAGCGATGAGCCAGTCGGCATCAGGGGGATCAGCTGATCTCTAGAGTAAACAGCCCGTGTAGTATGCAGGAGTTGTGCCGCGGTCCCGTTCCTCGATAAAAGTAACAGTTCCGTGGCCACCAGCAGAACAAAAACTTTCTCAATCCACATGATTGAGGGAAAGATAATAAAACAGATGAAAGTATGAGTCAAGAAAAAGAATAAGCAAGAAAAAAAAACCTAAACTAAAGAGAAAAAAGCAGGAGCAACTGTAATAGGCAAACTGAGTCCGTGCCTAAGGCTCTCACAACCTTCATATAAACATTTGGTGTTCCAGAGGTAAAGCAAACAGACCATGGAAGTAATTTCATTTGTCTTAAAGTTATGCACAGGTAGTAAAACAGCTTGGACCTAAACACTACGTGTGAAGTGTGTACCACTCTGAATTTCAATAGGTCCTGGAGACATCAGACATTGATGTCTATGTTACGCCCCTACTGCACTGAGCAGTTCAGGAACAAAGAACAAAGGGTGAGGTTGTGTTCAATGATTAATTTAAAAATGTCCAGGTTATTATCATGGCTCAAGATGAAAGTAAATTGTTAACAAAGTATCTGTGAAACGTGAGCAAAGACTACAACTTTTACCTGAAGTCATGAGTAAATACGCTGCTCCCAGCACTGAAAGACACAGACAGAAACATCAGTGTTGGACTGTGTGTTGAATACAGTGGATTTATTCAACTTCATTTCAGCTTCATTTAAATAGTACCAAATAACAACAGCAGTCACCTCAAGGCACTTTATATCATAAGGTAAAGATCCCAGAATAATACAGACATAAGCACAACAATCGAATCGACGTATACAGCACACAATGTTGCTTACCAATGTGCATCTTTTTGTGTTTTTGTGGTTTTTATGCCTTGTTGTGTCTTCCTGCAATAGACTGAGCACCCAGCCCCAGACGCAGAGAACCACCAATGCCCTGGTGGACAGGGGCATCAACCACCGGCAGGGACCCCAGATCCCCACCAGACAGCTAGTGCCTCTTCCCGGCCCCCCGCCCCAGATACCAAACAGACTGGGAGTGTGAGAGGACCCCATACCTCACTCTGCCTGCCCATATGTGGTGTTGATGCATGCTGTTCTAAAGTACAGTTAAAACAGGGAGGGGTATGATGCTAACGACCTTCTGTCAGACAACAGCTGGTGGATGAACTGAATGGAGAGACGGTGCAGATGGAGCAGCATGAGAGTAGTTAGAAGAGTTTTTCTTTAGACATTTGCACAATGAATTACAGTGATCCAGACATGATGAAGTAAATGCATGAATAACACTCTCCAGGTCAGACCGTGGCACAGCGGTACTTAACTTGGCGGCATTTCCAAAGTGAGAGTAGAGTTACCCCGAGGTTCCTCAAAGATGATTTATCAAATGTCACAAAGCAACAAGAGCTCTTATTACACCAGAGACAAATCTGTCAGGGGCGCAAACAAGGAATTTGATTTTTCTACATAAAATTGGAAAAAGTTATCAGCCATCCAACATTTTACTATTGCAGATGAATTACATGCAGCTGATGCTAAAAAAACATTTTTGACTAAGACTAGAAAGCCTAAATGTCCTGCTGAGATAATACAAACATGTACTTATGATATTAGATTAATCGCTCTATTGAAACATGTCAAAGTTCAGCACATTTTACTTCTTGGCACTGATTTCATTTCTACTGTACATGAAAGATTATGAGTGTGTTGTACTCACACAGTGTGCTGCTGAGTCCGGAGCAGAGCATGGTGTTAGAGCTGAGCTGATGGGGGATCAGAGACCTGGTGTCTTCACACTGTCTGGTTCAGAAATGTTACCTACATGCAAAAGAGGCATGCAATGCATGCAAAGGAGGCATGCAATGAATGCAAAAGAGGCATGCAATGCATGCAAAAGAGGCATGCAATGCATGCAAATGACTGAATGAGGAAATAAAACTACTACAAATTAATATTCCAAAGATATATTTAGCTGTCCCAGCTCATGAAGCGTTACCTGGAATAGGTTTAACATTGCAAACATCACATCTGTAGAGTTCTTTTTCAGTATGAAGCCACACTGCTGCACACTGATCATCACCTCTCCTCTTAATCCAGCTTCAACTCTTTCTCATATCCTCATAATGCGGTTCATTAGCTTCATCCCGCTGTAGTTACTACAGCTCTGCAGTCTAAGGAGCTTGGAAAGAAAAGCGTCTGGACTTCTTTGAGTTGCTTGAGGACTTTTCACCTCTCATCCGAGAAGCTTCTTCAGTTCTAGGGTCAAATGGTGGAGAGTCCCAGATTTAAACCCAGTGGGAGTTTCCCCCCAAAGAAGGACAAAGGACCCCCTGATGATCCTCTACCTAATCACATGAGCCAAGGTGTGAAAACGGGTGTGGGTCACAATCAGCCAGGGTTTCGGGTGAGCTCATTGTGAAACCTGGCCCCACCCTATCATGTGATTTCCTGAGGTCAGATGGCCCAGGATGTGAGTGGGCGTTAAGGCAACTCAAGCAACTCAAAGAAGTCCAGACGCTTTTCTTTCCAAGCTCCTTAGACTACGATGACCTGGATGACTGAGATTCTTCACAGACCTACAGCTCTGCACTTCATACTTGTTGTTGAAATTCAGCAGCAGCACACTTCTTCAATCCTCAGGACTCCTCTCACTCTCCAAGACTGTGTTAAACAGCCTGGTTGCCCTTTATGAGTTCATAACAGATCATACTGCTTTGAACAGCATGTCTATCGTTAGCAGCTGATGCTGAATATGAATGCAGCAGGAGTACAACTGAGGACACATTTGATTGGAAAATATTCTGATTTGCATGGAACATCTCCACACGTCCCTCTGGTCAGAGACCACAGAGGAGACAGTGTTTGGAACTGTGAGTCCAAACACTCAATTATCAGTATCCAAATGATGAGTTCCAAGAAACATCAGGATATCATTTATGAACAAGTTTCCATCAACTCTGACTGTTGAACTGCTGAACTAGTTCCTGAAACACACAACATGCCATTGTACAGCAGCTACAGCATCATGCAAAGGGTTTGGAGCACAGACAAAACAGGGCCATCATAAACACCCAAATCATCATCCAGGAAACCTGAAGCTGAAAAAGTCATTACACCTGTGTAGAAACCCCAGCGAGCCACGTGAGAACATCAGCTGTTGTGACTCACTGAAAAGACAGCGAAAGATTAAATGAGTTGGACTAACCATGCAGAAAGGGTCTTGATTCACAGAAAGTGTCGTGTAGCAGCTGTGAGGCTGGCAGGATTTGGATCCAGATGCAGAACTCCGGACAAGTAATGAACTCAAAGTTCAGATTTATTTCCGGTACTCACAGGAAACAAAGCAAAACGTATGCGGAGCAGGGAGGAGCAGAATAAACGCAATACCTGCAAAACCACAAACAGAACCATTTATAAAAGGTGAGAAGTTAGTCTTCTCACCAGTAAGTCCTAATAGCTTACTGGGGCTACACTGCCCACGAGGCTTCTGGCGTCTGTTGGTTTTGGACCCAGAGTTTTGTGTTGTGTGGCTTTGTGAGTTGTTTGTTGTAAGTTTTGTATAACAGCATTTCCTGTTTGGTTTCTCGTCTTTTATAAATGGTTCTGTTTGTGGTTTTCCAGGTATTGCGTTTATTAATTAATTAATTAATTAATTAATTTAAGAGCAAATTGGCAAAAATCTGTGCACAGACAAAAATGGATTGGGTTGATGCGCTCCCAATAGCACCAATGAGCATTACATGCTCTGTGAATCAGTCCACTGGGTTCACTCCTTATGAGCTGCTCACGGGAAGACAATTTCCTGCGCCCACCGCAGGGATCCCAGCTTTGAGGGAGGAGGCACCTGGGTTAGAATAGATTACGCAATTTAAAGCACTCAAGGCTCTTGTCTCAAGTTTTGAATCACAGGTAACAGAAGATCAAGGACAGGAGCAGACGGTGCCGTAGGCGAATCGGGTGCGGCTGAAAGTGTACAAGTGGAAGTAGAACGAGCTGAGGTGGACAGGTTTATTCGAAGTGGTGACCAGGACCTCACATGCAGTTCAACTGAGAGGGAAAGGTGAAACCTGGTATCACTGGAGTCAGTGCGCTGTGGCAGAGGAGCCTAGGAGGTCTGAAAGGCTCTGTAAGAAGGGGGACTCGGCTGAGACCCCCAAACATAGACCTTGACTGGGGCAGAATAATCCCCTGATATATGCAACGAACTGAAGGGTAGTCTAACCCCTGACATTGAAGAAAGAAGAGGAGCAGAGACTCACCCAACCTGGAAGATAAAGGTCACTTCTAAGATAAATAAAAGGTTGCAAACTCCTTAGACAGAGGTTCTAGTCTAAGAATAAAGTAAGGGGTTGGAGAAGTGACCAGAAATGGGGTTGTGGGGAAATCGACGAGCAATGGGAGTTTTAGGGGTTGTTATTATTGTTACTGGAACTGTGATTTTTCTTGCATGTGAGTTGCCAGAGACAGACCTCAGACCACGCCAGTGACTCCAGCATTCCAGGCCACGGTGAGACGAACCAAACGCAGCACATCAGGTAAAATCGACACCTGTTTAAATTATTACGGTGGCATAGAGTTGGACTACGTTACAGGCTCCATGACTTCGTTCACATTCGATCTCTGTGCAGTCATAAATTGTGGGGGCCAAAATTATAGGATTTATGATATTTGAGTGTGTTGTCAACTCTCATTCAACCGTTATTGTCAACAGGGGTGGACACGGTTGAGCGAGAGATGTGCCTGGTCGCAGGTTGTGGGGTACACTGGAAATTGGAAACCACAGAGCCAGAATCAAGAGGGTTGGGGGGACAGGTTTTATTTACAGCGAGATACTGAATTAGCAAATTGATATTGATTTAAGTTAATAGAAGAGACTGTGAATGGAAAAAAGTGTAGGGTATTCTTACCTGGTGTGAAGTCAATAAAACCACGGAGTGGTGCCGGGGTCGCAGTAGAGCTGTCCGTCCATGTAGAGCCGGTCCATGGCGAGGGCAGCGTGGGAGCCCTTGTGAATGAAACTGCGTCGGATTGGGAACAGGACCTTTCATCGTTCCACGATCTCTTTGGGGAACTGGTCGTTCACCCTAAAGTCCTTTCCTTTAGCTCCTTGCCACGACTCTTCACCTGCTCCTTCTGTTTAAAGTGGCCGGCAGCTTTAGGTGGTTTTTAATAAAGATTTTCACTGTTGCCTCTGTGTCCTCTCCAGTAGAGTCTGGAATACCAGAAAACACAAGATTATCTCTCATGCTACGGTCTTGTAGATCAATAACAATCTCTTCTATTTTTTTATTTTCTATGTTAAGCTGGGTCACATTCTCGGTGACTTGACCTAATCCTGTAGCGTAGTCCCATTAGGGCTTTAATCCACAGGTGACCGTGTTTTTGCCTGAACGACCTGCCAGAGAAACCCAAAGAATCAGTGACCTACTAAAAATCACTTGGCTGTGTGGAAATTCTGACAGTCACATTTCTCACAACTCCAGTTTAGACAAATGCAAAACTGGATCAGCAGTAAGAGTGGTGAAGTAGAACCTGCTGCAGTTTACCAGAACACACACACACACACACAGATGTTCAATCATGTATCCTGTACTTCACAGTGTTACGGTCGCTGACCTCTAGTGGCTCTCCCTCTGTGAGAGAGTTTTTTTTTCCCTTTCCTGTGTTCCAGGTCTGCCTCATGAGCCGCAGCTGAGGTGTGTTGCAGCTCGTCACCCACGGCATATAGACTGCCATCTCAAACCACCACGTCCCTTCCACTTCCCCCATTTGCCAGAGCTGTGAGCTACAGTGGTTTGGGCAGCAGGTTTTGTGTCTGTTTGTCTGTGAGAGAGAGAGGATCTAAACTCTGTGTAACTTTAGTTGTCTTTCTTTATTGTGAGCAAAGGGTTTACGGCGTAATTGGTTAATCACAGTGGAAGCTGGTAGGGATTCTCTTCCATTTTTGTTTCAATTGTTTTCTCCTGTTTTTGGCTGACAGGGAGCTCAGCCATTGTGTTTTGTTTTTGGCTAGAGTTCTTGGTTTGTTTTTTAGTTAAAGGGGGAGTTTTGTTTGTTGTTTTGGCCTTGGAGAGCTTCCTTGTGTTCATTTTTACTTTAGTAGTTTTTTTGCAATAAAAAATGTTTAATGACATCCATTTTTCAGTAGTTTATGTGTCTATAAAGCTATAAAGGGAACACATGATTAGATTAACAAAAAAAGAACTTAAATATCAAGGAGGTGTTTTATTAGTAACCTCCCCAAAAAAAACTTTTTAAAAAATATTTAAATTTATTTTCAAGCATTGGGGATCACATCAATTCGTTTCAATCATGAAAAATGTACATTTCAGTTTAAAGTTTCATACTTAAAAGTTGTACTAGTTTAAATGTTAAACATGTTTAATTAGGTCATGTGGGTTGACAGCAAGAGGTGAACTGTGTTTATAATCTCGTTTGGCTCTCAGCGAAGGCGGTCGCACTTTTCTCCTCTCCTCCTTCCCCTATCTTCCCTGCTCAGCCTCTTATGTCCTTGTCTTGTCTCGTGTTTTCTTCTTACTTCCCTGGAACAATCTCTCACAGCCTGTGTCTAAAACCTAAAGACAACTATGGATGTGATCAACTGGTCTCTGAATGCTATTGACACCCTCTTCTCAACGAGAAGTTTGGGCTTGGGAGAGCCTGAGTGCCCTGGAGGGACTTTCCCTGCTGGATACACGATGGACGGGTGGCAGAAATGGAGGATCGTGTGCCTGGCGGGACTGTCGATCAAGGACGCTGAAGATATCTACCTATTCGGAACCATGATAACAGGGTTTTTGCTGATCGGAGCTGGCTTGGCCCTGGCTTATCGGAGAATTAAGACAGCGGAACCGGCTGCTCAAACCCCCACAAAGCTGCCCGCTGAGATTGAATTGACTGGACGAGGTGCGGTTTCTCAGAAAGGGCTCACAGACGGGGACATGGTCAAGAGCTTGGAGGCTATTGCGGCTGCAGTGAATACTCAGAATAACATCTCTGAGCGGATACTGGGTTACATCAGGGAAGAATCAGCTCAAATCAACAACTATGGGCGGAAGCTGGAAAACATCACGGATCAGTTGGCTACGGTCGTGAGGTCTCAGAATCTGCTCTGTGAGCAAAAGATTGACAAGACCACAGAATTGAAGGTAAACAACATCATGGAGAAACTGGCGGCTATCCAACGGGAGATGGAGAGACCAGTGTCGGTGTGCTAAAACAAAACAGCTCGAAATTCTCAAGAGCTGTTGGAAAGAAATCGCCATCATAATGCGGTACCCCTCCGGCGCCAGCTGCGGGCTCAAGGCTGGAGCCGATCAAAACAATCCCTGATAACGACTGTGTTGACATTGTTCCTCCCCATTCTATGCGGCCACCTGGGTTGGCTGGCAGACTGTTAACTTAGCCTGGCAGGGCGAAGGACACTGTCTCCGCTGAACTATGGACATGCACACACATACACTTACACTGATAACCACACACTCATCCCCCTCCCTTTCCAAACGCCTTCGATGCTTGTTTCCTGTGGGGGAACATGGCGGGTCTACGTGCCGCGCTGGATAAGATAGCGCTGTGCGAGGCGGCTGCTGGGTTTGCTTCACATTGCTCCTTACCCATCACCCTATCGTGTGGCTTGTTATGTCTTCCCAATGTTGGGTTGTGGACATTTATGTGCTTTTTTGTGCAGAGGAGTTTTTTTGTTTCCTTTTTTAATTATTTTTTGATTTATTTTCATCTTTTTGTTTTTTCGTCATTTGTTTTAGAACATATTTTAAGGGAATAACTTTGGAAAGCAATTTGTCAGATGCAATAGTTGACTGGAATAAAAGACAGAAGATTACAAAACTTAACTTATATGCCAGTGTTTATTGAGAGTCTGTTTTATCCTCCTTGAACACAAATAAAAGGGACGTTAACATCTAACAGTGTTTGTTTTTTGTTAAATAATGCAGAATTTTCTGTACCAGTTTACAAGAAACTGTTTGTGGGTGAAGAATTAACAGTTGCACAATATGATTAGTCAAATGGAAAACAAGATTTCATGAATGAGAATGTATAGCAGTTTAAAAAAATGCTTTTTCAAAATTCTTTTTGAGTATTCAAGCATTTACTTCAATGTTCGAATTTCAATTAATAAACAGGTGTCAAATGTTTTCTTTAGATGGGAACAAAACACCAGTTTTTTGCATAAATGTCAAAATATTAAAAAAGAAAAGCAGTGCTGCTTTTATGAAGCTATTTGTACTAAAAAGATATAATTGAAAAGGTGACATCCCCAAATCAACCAGATTGGGTTTAATAACTAATCCTTTCTATGTTTAAAAAATAAAAGGTACAAATAGCATGTGTTGTTCTCAAAAACTGGATTGTAGGAGTGTCATTGCAACTAAAGATCTCCACTTAGAATGAGAAAGTAGTAGTGGTGGGCGGATCTATCCAATAGTGATGTGTCGTTCGCAAACGAAACGGCTCTTAGAGCCGGATCTTTGAAGTGCAAGCCGGCTCCTTATTGGGAGCCCTGGGTTTTTTTTTTTTCTTTCTCTCACCCTCTCTCTCACACTTTTTTCCGCTTCACTCCGCACGCGAGCCTTGTGCTTTGCGCTGGGCAGAGGGGGAGGGGCGGTAGTTACACTCTCAGTAGCACAGGAACAGAGCGGGAGGGAGAGAGAGAGAAAGAGAGCCAGGGACAACGTCACATTAGAAAGTGACCCCTAGTGACAAAGCAGAGAAAGAAAGAGAGCCAGGGACAACAACAAGAGACAACAACGTCACATTAGAAAGCTATAGTAATCATCCACAACTATTTTCAGTTGCAGATGATAAAGGATTCAGAAAGTTTATTCATGCAGGCCCATATGACAGAGAATGTGCATCTTCTTTTTGTTTTCATATTTTAATTTATATTTAATTGTGCTGTGGTTTGCAGTGTTTTGTGTTGTTTCACTTTAAATTTGTACAAACCCCAAAACACAACAGAAGTGCTCCAGGATGCTAGGGCGCAGTGTCGAGCTTTTGTTACCTAGTGGCTACACAAGCCAGGAAGTACCAACGACTGGATGTGGTGTGTGGTAGTAACAGGTAAATGAACACTTTAAAATTATTTTAATATATATATGAGTTTTTGTGTATAAATACACAAACAATAAATATATACTTTCAATAGTGTAATTTAAGTGATCTAGGTAGCTCGGTTTTAGAAGTTCAGGTAACGCTACCAACTTGTTTTGGAGTTTGTACGTGCTTTGTCTCTAGGAGCCACCGTAAATATACTTTAATTTATTCACTCCACATAAAATGTAATAATTTACATTTCAACTTTTTACTATTTAAATGTTGATCTTTTTCCTTCTAAAGAAATTTAAAGTGAAACAACACAAAACACTGCAAACCACAACACAATAAAATATAAATTAAAATATGCGAAACAAAAAGAAGATGCACATTCTTTGTCATATGGGCCTGCATGAATAAACGTTTTGAATCCTTTATCATCCGCAACTGAAAATAGTTGTGGATGATTACTATAGCTTTCTAATGTGACGTTGTTGTCTCTTGTTGTTGTCCCTGGCTCTCTTTCTTTCTCTGCTTTGTCACTAGGGGTCACTGTATATATTTATACATAAACCAAGGGCGTAGATTTGGTTTTGGCATTGGTGGGGACGAATGATTCAGTTTCTTTTTTTTTTCCTTTTTGTTAAATTACTATTACAAGTGAGTAAGTATTTTAGACTTTAGTTTACTTCAGCCATATTCCATATAAATCAGGTATAATACAAAAATCAAAATAGCTTCAAATACAGTCATTACAATAAAAGAATATGACTTTAAGGACTTAACAACATTACTTCAGTCATAGTACGCAAACATCTCTTAAACTTTAGCACTAAGGGAACACTTAATGACCTGGTGGTTTTTGTCCATCTAAGATTACCACAAAGTAACACTATTGCCCCGATTAAATCAGTGAGCTGGGATGTTTTATTCTAAACATGAACTACTGTTACAGCAACAGACATGGACTACTGGTGTACAACTCAATGTCCAGTATGTGAAGGAGAAAAACTCATGCCTTCTCCTCTCATTAACTGAGATAAACAGCTGGCACATTTGTCTAAGGAGCTTGCAAAGAAAAGCGTCTGGACTTCTTTAGGTTGCTTGAGGACGTTTCACCTCTCATCCGAGAAGCTTCTTCAGTTCTAGGGTCAAATGGTGGAGAGTCCCAGCTTTAAACCCCGTGGGAGTAACCCCCCAAGGAGGGACAAAAGGACCCCCTGGTGATCCTCTACCTAATCACAGTTTCAATCAAAATAAAAATAGAAATGCTGCTCTGAGACTGAGATAACTAATAGTGCTGCCTGTTGTGCAGTTAGTTTCCAAAACACGTTATTCATGGTTACATACAATTTTAGACTGACGTGGACCAAAGCCTAGCATAGCCTGTAACGTTATTATGACGGACACATTTTATGAGTGAACTTGACTTTAAGTGACTTACAGGTTTCTTTGAAAAATACTTTCTTATATCCAGGTTCTTCCTTTTTGCTGCCATCCTCCTCTCCTCCTTGCAGCGCAGGCTTGCCGCGGCTAAAACTAAACAGAGCTCCCTGAAAGGCACAGCCAATCACATTGGCCATATTTGTCACATGAGGTAGGACTCCAGTAGAGAACGCAATTTAACTCTTTCTGCACCACTGGGTGAATGAGACGTTGACAGATCGTTCTTTTGTTTCTATCGGGTTCGTTTTTCTTTACTCAAAGAGATCAAATTATTGGTGCGGACAATTCAATAATCGCTGGATATTGGTGGGGACATGTCGCTTACGTCCATGCCAAATCTACGCCCTTGATATAAACATATATAAATAAAACACATTTTTTTACTTTAGTAATTCCTTTTGTCCATAATTTTATATTGTTGTTAATAATAATTAATTAAAGCAACAAAACAACCTGAAGAGCCGGTTCTCTAGAAGAGACAGAATTCCCATCACTAGAATGTATTCAAAATCAGTCAAAGACAGAAAGTCTTTATATCATCAATGATGCAGCGACAGCTGCTGTTATTTCCTAATGTACCTCAGCATCAGTCCAGATCTTCATGCTGCTGTTAAAGATGAAACAGCGACCTCCAAACCAAGTCACACCTCTGTTGCTTGTGAAGCTTGCACACAAGAATTTCACTCACATGTACTGTACCAGTGTACCTGCACATGTGATGTGACAATAAAAGTGATTTGATTATGTGTGCCTATGCCAAGAGGCACACATATTACTATTCGTCGGATTTATTATTATTATTATTATTCTTCAGTTTCCGCCTGAAATTTTGCAGCGAATCTCGCCTCGCAGTTTTGAGACAAGCTTCATATATGTTACCTCATTTTGTGCGGCTGGATCAGGAATGGTGTGCTATGACTTTTGGTGTTTATGACTATTATAGTTTTTTAAATATTAATATTTTAGTGAAAATTTTCCCGCGCTTCTCTGCCAAACACTTTTGACAATAGGGTTACATATGTTAGATCATTTTGTGCGGCTGGAGCTGGACTAGTATGGTATACACTTTTGGTGTTTATGACTTTTATAGTTTTTTAAATATTAATATTTTAGTGCAAATTTAGAAAGATTCTTCTTTTGGCGCCATAGAAACAGACTTCATTTGTGGTGTGTTGGCTCCATCTTTTGGTCCCACTGATACAAATTTCAAACTTCATTTGTGGTGTGTTGGCTCTCTCTAGTGGTATGCCGGGAGTAGTACGGCCTGTCTACCCTTATTTGGATTACCGTAATGATGACAATATCAACGGTGCGCACAGCGTCGCTGCTTTCAGGAGCCATTGGAATTTTTAAGGTTGCGCAAATCATTCAAAAGTTACGGTAATACTTGGTGGAAAACTCAATATCCCACAATTCATAGCACGCCTCTGCCGAGTCAAACAATGGCGGCCATCACTTAGTTTTTATTTTCCTCTTAATACTGTTTCTAGGTCACAAAATAAACTTTTAAGATATTTTCAGGCGAGAATATAGGTGTGTAAACTTCAAATATCTGCTCATTTTGTCAAAACATCCCATATTAGCGACAATGTTCTGACGATGTCGTTTCTGCTTGAGGCTAGCTGGCTAGTGTGGCTAGCGCGGCTTTGCTAACAAGCTACAGCCGGCCTGGATGACAGTGAGAGCGGCTTACTCTGGTTTCACACCCGGTCCTTCGTAAAGTCTCGTGGTCACAGCTAGACTTATTTTTCGTTCATATGGACCGATGATTTATTTATTTATTCATTTTAGTAACGGTATAAACAGTGAAAGGTGGTGGATTGGCCAGATGTAAACTTCAAATATCTGCTCGTGTTACCAAGACATCCCATATTAGCTCTGATGGTTTCGGTGCCTGCAAAGAGCTAGACAGCTAGCTAGCTAACTGGCTGTCTTTTTGACTCAGGGTCATAGCTGGACTTATTTTTCGTTTTTATGAGCCGATGAGGGTTTTTTTTTAGTAACGGTACAAACAGTGAAAGGCGGTGGATTGTCCAGATGCTGGTCGATGTGGAAAAAATAACTGAGTTGTTTGGTGGTCGCTGACGCGGAGCTACAACCGAGGGCAGCTATCCACCGGTGTGTGTCAGACAGAGCATGCAGGGAACGAGACATACGAGGCGGCGAGGCGACCGCCGATCGACCGGTGGTAGATCGTGGATCAGGGAAACCGAAGGCAGGAGAAGCAGGCGGCTGCCGGTCAGAGCGTGAGGTGAACTGAATTTCAGGTAAGAAGTTATGAACTGCACTCTATTTGGGTCAGATATAAACCGAGTTTAGGTGTAGTTTATTTTCGTTGTGCTGACTTTTTACAATCAGTTATAATAACTCGTACTGCGTGCTAGCTAGCACGACGGAGTTTCTATACAGCTGTGTGCGCGCTAAGTTACTGATGTTGAACTTTATGACAGCCTCCCCTGTCATTCTCTCGCCTGTTCAAACTTCAGTCATGAAACTGATCAATGATCGGCTTTTCTCTCTTGTTTGTTTATCGCACTAAACAACAGCAGCACGTTTAAGCTTGATCAGCTGTTGTTAGAATTCATTTGATTTTAATTTCTAGTATCAGCTGATGTTTGCTGGAGCCACAGCTGTAGAAGCGGCTGGTGGAAACCAGGAGATGACCTTACCGAATCATCAGAGCTGAACTGGTGATGGAGAAACAGGTTTACCTTTTTTTTAGGTGACATGAATGAGTTGAAGGGAAGTTATGAACTGTTTCTGAGAGAAATAAACACCAAGCTCCTTTTTTATTTAGCTGACAGCTGGTAACTGTGCAGGGGCGGATCTAGCAAAGCTTTTGCCAGGGGGCCAGGTAGGGCATCTTACAACCAAAGTTTGTATAATAATACACAAGATTGGCTGTAGACCATTGTTAATCATTCAGAACACTGTGTAAAAATAACAAAAAACAAAAAGTGAATGCAAAAGTGCATAAATATTTATTTTACGTGATTGATGTGTGTGGCGGGGCGTGGTCTGCAGTGCCGCTGCAGGGGAGGTGGACCCACCTGAGCGGCATCTGCAATCACGCCTCTCTGGCGTAGTCTGTGCTCTCTCGGCTGTTTTTTGGGTGTGTGTCGGGCTGTGAGTTGAAAAGCTACAGCCGGCTGTGTGGGTACACCAACCATGTGTGAAAAGTGGTCCATAACGTAATGCTTCAAAGCGTGTTCATGCAAACATTGTCGGGTCTGCCGTGGTACAATGGGACTTCTGCTCATGAAACTATGTGCACAGCGTCTGCAAATCGGGGCTGTACAAAGTCACTTCATCTTTACCCAAAACTGTAAGCTGTCATCTGTGAGGCGCGAGCGGTGTTTGTTTTTACCATAGTTCATGGTGGAGAATGGCTGCTCTGCTGAGTTTTGCTCTCTGTAGCTGTATGAATGGCAAACTACACTGTTTACCAGCGGCATAGGCACACTTAAAATTTCTTCTGAAATTTTCGCTTTCTAGTTTGATTTGAAGTCCAACCAGGAGGGCAGGAAGGAGCTGCAGCATGATTGTAAAGTTAGTGGAGCAGAGGTACATGAAATAATATGTTAACATGTTGTTCAACATAAAAACAATACGTAAGAATCCAACATTCAGATTCAGAAAACTTTATTTATCCCCGAGGGGCAATTGAGAATCTGACCTTGCCGACCGTACATACAATACACAAACACATGAAGTTGAGAATGGAAAATGTTTTATAGACGTGCTTTATCTTTGCTCCTAATGAACAGCATCTGAGTCCACGTCAAAGAGAAGTATCCAATCCTCTTATTTTAGCTGCTGGATATTTAACTGACTGACTACAGCAGCAGTGATTATTTAGTGTGACACAAGCAGCAGTTCAAGTGTAATTTATGAGTAATTAAATCTGATTAATACAGAACTGATTCTGATTTATTCTCAAGAACTTTCTGAAAACTGTGATTTCAATCCGTTCACTCAGGATCTGCAAAAGAACTGAAACATTTTCATGTCTGATAATTTCAGTGACTTCTTTATGACAGAAATATGAATTCTTTAATAATGATTAATAATTATCTGTACATATAATTGAATTCACAGAGTCATAAAGTTTAAAGTTCTTACCCTGACAGTCATAAACCACCTCCAGGTACTTGTAGGTGTCACCACAGGGGTCTCCAAACACTGAGGTCTTTGCTCCAACAGTACAGCTGTTCTGCCAGTTACACCTGTGAATGCAGGTCAAAGGTGAGTCAGCAGAGGACTGAAATACGCCGTGTCATCTGAGAGAAGATGGAAAGCTGAAGAAAGAGAGTCAGCATCTGTACCTGTTAGTTACATATTCTTTACTATTGGGACTCGAACAGTGAACATTTTGGAGCTGAGAGTCAGGACGTCCATCAGGGCACGTGGTGTTGTCACGGCGACCATAATTAGCCCAGTAGACGACTATAATCTGTCCTTCACCTGAGGAAGAGTTCATAAACTGTATTCCACTTTCACTTTTAGTTTTCCCTGAGGAGTTATTCTTTCGCCTGTGTATGTTTTCAGTTTCACTGAGGTGTTTTTCAGTTTCAGTTTTCAGTCTCTGTAATCTTCATATGAGATCAGTTAGAGGGCAGACCCAGTGTCCAGTTCCATCTGTAACTTGACCCCTTGTATTTTTGGTGATAGCCATATTGCATCATTATCTTTCTCCTGTATTGTGTACAGCTCCAGGCATGCCAAATCCTCCTCAGAATCATTTGAGTTTGTCTCATTTACTTCATGCAGCTTTCTGTCTCTTTTCCACATTTCGTTTTTCTTTTTATCATAAATGGTAAATGGACTGGTTCTTATATAACGCTTTTCTACTCTTTCTGAGCACTCAAAGCGCTGTATGAGTGTCTTTTGGCCACTCACACTGCTTTGATTTGCACATTTTCTGTATATGCTCCTTTTTGTTACATTGCAGGCATTCTTTCTCTTTAAACCAGCAATTAGCAGTGTCATGTGACTTTTTGCCGCATCTGAAGCACATCTGTAATTTATTATTGCGCTACGGTTGTATTTTATTTACAGAACATGGCTCTGTGCATTTTCCCTGGAGCTCTCCTGCATCTTTTACCACTGTCTCCATCGATATAGCTATCTCTAATGCACGGTGCAACCTGAGGGTATCCTCTGTAAGGAGTCGTTTCTGTGTGCTTTCATTGTGGATGCTGCAGACGAAACGGTCTCTCAGCGCATCTGACAGCCCCTCCCTGAACTGACAGTGTTCCAACAGCCACTGGAGTTCCGATGTAAATGTTTTTGGAGCACTTCTGTGATCTCCTTGAAACTTTTGTCAGCTGGTTTGGCCGGTGTGATGAGGCTGCGCAACAAGTTGTATGTTTTCGCTCCTATCACACTCAGTAACACAGCAACTTTCCTCTCATCCTCTACTTTGTTAGCCAGACAATACTGCTCAACTCTCTCTACATATGTTGTCCATTCTTCTGTGCCGTTATTTGTCCAACCCCTCCTGACATTTTCTTGGTGTCATTATAAGCGTACTTCACCTAAAAGAATTGATGTTACTCACGTCCTCTCTGCAGCGCACTAGCCAGGCAGGTGAGTTAGGATTTCCCCCTCTCTGTTGTCCAGTGCACATCGGGGATCCGTTTTAATCCTCGTCGCCAGTCTGTTATGTTCTCTCTTATAACTTAACTGGTAAGATAACAACACCTTTTTGTTACCATACCATACCTTACCAGCTTTATTTATAAAGCACTTTAACATAAAACCAGGGTTCACAAAGTGCTTTACATATACAAATAGCATAAGCAAAGTAAAATAAAAATAAAAAATTAAATTAAATTAAATTAAATTAAATTAAATTAAATTAATAAAATAAAATAAAATAAAATAAAATAAAATAAAATAAAATAAAACATGTTAAAACAAATTGAGTCAACCCTGTAAAGAGTGCCAAAGATTTCAGCAAATAAATATGTTTTAAGAAGAGAACAGATATAGAGAGAAAAGAAGTGGGCCTAAAACTGAACCCTGTGGGACCCCACGTTGAAGAGAAGCAGCAGAGGATACAAACTCAACAAGTTTCACAGAGAAAATTCGCTCTGCCAAATAGGATCTAAACCACTGCAGTGTGGTACTCCTAAAACCCACCAACTGCTCTAAACGGGAAATTATAATCTTATGATCAACTGTATCAAAGGCAGCAGTTAAATCTAAAAGCACGATAATAACACAGTCACCTGAGTCAGTTGCTAAAAACACATCATTAAAAACTCTTAAAAGGGCAGATTCAGTACCATGTAAAGTTTTAAAACCAGATTGGAAAACTTCTAAAATACCGTGTTATTCTAAAAAGGACATTAATTGGTTGTAAACTACCTTTTCAAAAATGTTTGAGATAATCTCTCTTGATCTTGACGAAGGCGGTCGCACTTTTCTCCTCTCCTCCTCCTCCTCTCCCTTAGCTTCCCTGCTTAGCCTCTTATGTCCTTGTCTAGTCTCGTGTTTTTTGTATTACTTTTCCCTGGAGCACTCTCTCACAGTCTGTTCTCTAAAACCTAAAGAGAAATTATGGATTTGATCAACTGGTCCCTGAATGCAATTGACACCCTTTTCTCAATGAGAAGTCTGGGCTCGGATGAGCCTGAGTGTCCTGGAGGGACTTTCCCTGCCGGATACACGATGGACGGGTGGCAGAAATGGAGGGTCGTGTGCCTGGCGGGACGGTCGATCGAAGACGCTGAAGATGTCTACCTATTCGGAACCATGATAACAGGGTTCTTGCTGATCGGAGCTGGCTTGGCCCTGGCTTATCGAAGAATTAAGGAAGCGGAACCGGCTGTTCAAACCCCCAAAGGCTGCCGGCTGGGATTGAAACGATGGGACGAGGCGTGAGTTCTCAAAATGGGCTCATTGAGTGCAGCGCGGATAAGATCTTGGAGAAGCTTACGGCTGCCGTGAACACTCAGAATAAGACCTCTGAGCACAAATTAGATCACATCTTGGAGAAGCTCACTGCGGTCGTGAGTTCTCAGAATCGGCTCTTTGAGAACAAGAATGACAACATCACGGAGCGTAAGGTTGATAACATGATGGAGAAGCTCACGGCTCTCCAACGGGAGATTGAGAGACCAGTGTCGGACTGTTAGAACAGCTTTGAAATTCGTATGAGTTGTTCGCACTAAAGTAAAAACCACCATCACTTCATGCAGCTACCACTCGGCGCCAGCTGTGGTCTCAAGGCTGGAGCTGAACAAAAACACCCTGATAATGACTGTGTTTAGACTGTTCTTCCCCTATGCAAGGCCACCTGGGTTGGCTGGAAGACTGTTTACTTATCCTGGCGGGGCGAAGGATACTGTCTCAGCTGAACTCTGGACACATACACACACACACACACGCACACAGACATATATACACATGCAGACATACACTCATCCCCCCTCCCCCTCCAAACGCCTTCGACGCTTATTCCCCTCCGATGCTGACGGTGGATCATGGAGACCAGCGCATAGGCTGCAGGCCCGGATGTACTGTCTACACTGGCTGTCTCTCACCCTTTACCCATCCCTGTTGCTTGTCATGTGTTTCTTTGGTGTATTAAGAGTTTTTTCATGTGCTATGGGCAGAGGTGTTTTTTTCTGTTCTCAAACTGATCTCCCTGTTGGAGCTCAGTCTGCGGGGAGTTATTTTTTTCTCCTCGTCTTTCCTCATGTTGTGTATTTTCCATGTTATACCCCTCTGACCTGTCTTCCCCATGTGATGTTTGTGTAATGTATGTATGGTCGGAAGGGTAAGATGGCGCTGGCACGGCTGGCAGCCTTAACCCAATTTCCCTCGGGATGAATAAAGTATAATCAATCAATCGATCAATCAGTCAAAAGGCAGTTTGGAAATAGGTCTGTAATTTGCAATAATATCAGGATCAAGAGCAGGTTTCTTGAGTAGAGGCTGAATCACTGCATGTTTAAGATTCACAGGTACAACACCAGAGGACAGACTACTATTTACAATGGATTGTACAAATGGTGCTACAGTGAGGAAAAGCTCTTTGAAAAATCGAGGAGGGAGAGCATCATAACGGGAACCTGAGGGCTTCAGGTGAGAAACCAACTCCTGCAGGCAGAGCAAAGAAACTGGCTCAAACCTGTCAAAGACAGCAGAGCTAAGGACAGGGATAGAAGGGTCGAGAAGGGAATGGGAAATCTGCGCTTTCACAGATAGCATTTTATCAATAAAGAAGTGTAGGAAGTTTTCGCAAATTTCCTGAGAGGACTCGACACCAAGAGTCTGTGGAGCATGAAGGACCATGTCAATAGTCTTAAATAAGGCATGAGGCTTACGGCAATTTGCCTGAATAATAATAATAATTTCTCTTAGCATCTTTTACAGTTTTCTGATAAGAATTCCAGTAATTCTGTAATATTTGGTATGACACCTGAAGTTTATCGTTCTTCAATTTACGTTCAGCTCTCCTACACTTTCTTCTGACAGCACGGGTGTCTTCATTCAGCCAGGGTTCAGATTTGGCTTCAACTTGTCTAAGCTTAAAGGGGGCCACTGAATCTAAAATGGTTTGGCAGACTGAGTAAAACCATGTGCTCAGCTCTTCTGTATCATTATATATGGAATCAGGGAGGCTGCAATTCTGTTTAAAAACAATACAGATCTGACCAGCAGAGGAAGGGTTAAAAAACAGCAGCACCTAGCAACAACAGGAGGTGGATTGATTTTGGTACAAGGAAGGGAAACCTCAAACAAGACAGGCTTATGATCCGACCATACAATATCACAAACCTCTAAGTTAGAGACAGGTAAATCATGAGTTAAAACCGTCCCCAACAATGAGGACATGATCGTATTTTGGCATAATTTCAGCCAACAGATCAGAAAAGTCTTTTAAGAAGTCCTTATTGTATTTGGGGGGTCTGTAAACCACAGCACAGAGCACTGTGTGAGAGTGACCCAGCTCAAACACACTCAGTTCAAAGCTACTCGGTGATGTTGATAAGGGCAGTGGTTTACATATATACTGCTTCTTAAAAACAACCGCTAGGCCTCCTCCTCTACCTGATATTCAAGGAGAGTTTAAAAAGCAGCAGTCATCCAGTAAGAGATCTGTGAAAACACTGGACTCACCGGCCCTCAACCATGTCTCAGTTATTCAGAGGAAATCCAGTCCTTGGGTCATAAATAAATCCTTTAAAATAAAACGTTTTATTACTCAGCGATCTAGTGTTCACCATTCCAAATCTGGTGGAGGTCAGCGTGTTCGTAGCTGACTGTGAGACCCGACACAGTGGCCGCAGGTTCTGTAGGTTCGCACCCTGCCGACGAAGATGAGGGAAAATCCTTTGCGGCTGGGACATCTGATCCGAGCCAACAACGGGCACCAGCCAGGCATCAATGCGATCCAGAGAGCTCGGAGGAAAGACATGGTGGGGCATAGATTCACGTTCGTTCCAAGGAGCCGGGGAAAAGCACACCAGGTGCGCCTTAAGTTTCACAAGGAGACCGCTGCGTTTGCCCCGGCGTCTGAAGCGCTTTCGCCATGAGGGTGGGGCCAGGGTCCGACAAAGGTTAGCTGGTATCCCAGATAGAAATGGAAGTAACGTCTTATTTTCAGTATAAGTTGCATTGGTAAGATCAATGGCAACGAGTCAAAGGTCCAGCAGAGTTTGGTGACTGTACATTAAAAGAGAGTTGACTCTAGCAATAAAAAATAACACAAACAAACACAACATGGGAAGAGGCAGACGGCAAGCCACACACACTGGCGCTATCTTGTTTTGATGAAAACAATCCCTCTGGCTTCTGTTGTTAGTAACTTTATTAACTATGTTGTGGAAGGGCACACTAGTGATGTGCGATACCACTGATTTCCTTTCCAAACCGATACCAAGTAAAATTCAGGGTGGTATCGACGATACTGATCCGATACTGATACTTTGTACAAAAACGTATTTTTTTTACTGTATCTTTTATTGTATCTCAAATTATAGCTTCATAATGATTACAGGACGTCAGATTACTTGTTCTTATCACTTAATAATGCAGAATTATCATATAGAAATAAAAAACTGAAGTTGTGTGCCATTTGCCTGTCTTCAGCACTAAAGGATTCCGCGAAAGACGTCTGTCTCTGTCACGGTCGGACGGTCCTCCCCGGACGACCTGCTTGGTTATTTGTGATGTGTGTGCGCCTTCCTCTCTTTTTTCTCTCCGCCTCCCTATTCTGCGGGTCTGGCTATGCCTAGGAGCGGCATCTCTGAGAGAGTGAGAATGGCCGACCTCTGACCCAGAAGTGTAATCTTCCGCTCCAGCTGCCGCTAATCATTCCTCACAAAGCGTAGGTATTTAACGGTGTGTCCAGATGGCAGTCGACGATGGATTGTACTCGGAGCTCGGTAGCTAAGTGTGCTCGTGATCTTTTAACCCGCATAGCAAGGCAAGCCTTCTTATCCGCTGTTGTGTTTGCTCGTCTCTCAGGTGGAGAAGTACGGGACAGAGGAGTGGAGAAAAAGGATTCACTGGTGTTTTCGGGAGGAGGAACTCACACTGAAGGAGTGCACACAGACTTCACGGGGAAACTCACCTTCACCATTTTTGGGAATTGAGAGAAAGGACATTGTTGGATATCACGCTGTTTAAAGACTGTATTTCAAGCACTGTAAATAAACGCACTGTCTGCTTCAACCCAGAGCTCCGCGCCTGAGTCCATACCTTCCATTAGCCGTGACAGTCTCGCCCTGGCAGCACCCGTCCCTCTGCTCCTCTTCAGCTCACCCCAACATACGCTCGTCATATTCTGTGATATGATTTACTCTGAGGTGTTTGGCGAGGTCAGTGGTGTTGCCACAACACCTCACTGTCTTGCCACATGTATCACAAACCGTGTCCTGGCTGTTTGTGGAGGTAAAATACGTCCACACATGACTCCATTTATGCTCAGCCATTGCTGTGAGTGCACACGCCAAGGGCTGCGACACATTTATGCAGCCGTATTTCGCACATGACTATGGAAGGCAGAAGAGGAAATAGTTCCTT
Source organism: Pelmatolapia mariae (assembly GCF_036321145.2). Taxonomy (NCBI): domain Eukaryota; kingdom Metazoa; phylum Chordata; class Actinopteri; order Cichliformes; family Cichlidae; genus Pelmatolapia; species Pelmatolapia mariae. The sequence continues at coordinate 1,545,444 of NC_086244.1, read as the reverse complement.
CCAATGTAGACAATCCGAATGATATAGTTTCTTTCCACTGTGTTCCTGTTAATTATAAACTACAAATTTACCATAAATTACTAAAATATTGATACTGCTTTTTCTTAATACATAACAATGACTAACCGTACATAACAATGACTGACCTTGTATTGTGGATGGATTATCTCAGTTGTTCTCCTGACTGAAGTTTGGTCCTTTTACAGCATCCTGCCATGCGATTGCATTTGTCCCTAACCATCAGGAACCGTCACGTTAACTTTAATCAAGTGGAAAAGTGTTAGCGTTCATCCTCCAGCTTCACTGTGTTTATGTTATGCTAACATAGCTGTGTCGCTAGCGATCACGTAGCACATCATTATATACCAGCTAGCCCAACTTCAGTAACCCTACAAACGTCACTGCTGTTTAGTTTTCTGTCTTCATTTATGTTGGAAGTGATAGCAGAGCTGTACGTTTGAATTTTTCAGAAATCCCTCAGTCAGAACATGCTATATCATGTTTAGGTGGAAGCTAGCGAGCAAACTTCCTGCTAACTTCTAACTCCGTTAAATTTAATAAATTCTGTTTTCATGGATGTCTGGATGTTAAACTTAATTATTACACCTGGTAAAGCAGCAACACTGATCATTTTATTACAGATGAAAGAATTTAGACCTTTTTTAACTCTCAGTGATGTCACAGCCCAGATAGCAAGACGACATTGAATCTATGTTGATTTTTCATCCGAACCGTCGTATATGGTCGGGGTTGAAATGCCAATGTTGTAACAACATTGAAATACTGTGGTAAACCGACGGTCTTACTATAGAGACGTTGTAACGATGTTGATTCACCGTTGTTTTTTTGTCATTGATATTTGATCTATTTATAGTCGACCAGGTGACAACAACAACGTCGAGAAAACGTCTATTTATAGTTGACGATCATTCGGCTCTGGTCACCATCAAAAACCATCGATTTGTAGTTGAGCATTAAATTGCATTGCAACTGATCGGGTATAAAGTACCAGAGAAAGTAGATTTATTGTTCATTTGTTATCAATGACTTGGTCTAGTTCACCAGCTTTAAAAAATCGTGTCTACGTGCAATTTATGTATAGTTGACCGGGAAATTAAAGCAGCGATCACTTGGACTATTCCGCAGCACCCCTCTCACATTGGTACATCCCCCCAGGTATTCATTGTCTTCTACAGTAGAGCGGGACATTTGATTTACTCTCAGCGGAATTGACCGGAGAAGGCATCAGTTCATGCACTGCACTGGCCTGCACCACGATTAGTATAAGGTAAGAATGAATGATTTTTTTTTCCTACTCGTTATTTCCATGTTTGCATTTGAATAACAGTAAAAAACTCGTTAATGTTTTACATTAACAAGTTTTTTACAGTTATTTACGTTGCTCCCACAAAATGTGGGAGCCCGAAATTGTGTCTATACTTCTTACAATCCGGCAACAAATAAATTGCACTGCGAACAAAGTATATCAACAAAGAAAACATTTTCGTTTCATAATTTCTTCGTTATATTCCCTTACAAAGCTAGCTTTGACGCTTCGAGGTTTCCTTTGTTCTTGCCGTCGCCTCGGCGCTTGACCCAGACTTTCGCTCTGTAGTTGCTTAGTACTACAAAAAATTCTAAATCTGTGATATATGATTGATAAACGTAAAGTTAACTGTATAAACGTGTTCAATGACTTTGTTACTTTTGATGATTGGAGAGCACTCGCTTCAATTCGCACACGAAAACTTTAGACTCAGTTTGAATGCTCACGCAGCATGCCCACGTGACTGTACGTTGCACGCTCACCTAACTTTAAGTTGCACGCGTACATGACTTTCCGTTTGTGCCTTGAATAATGAATAAGGCTACGTCCACACGTACCAGGGTATTTTTGAAACCGCTGATTTTTCTATGCGTTTGCACCTTTTGTCCACACGTAATGTATGTCTGGCCGTACATTGTGTTTGTATTTCCAGGCACATTTCACGAAGCAGAACGCAGTCTTCAGAGATATCCACGTGAACGCTGTGATACGTCTGACCTTCAGTCCGAAGAAGAAACCCAGACCAGTCTTAAAAGAAAGCACAAGTAAAACCTTTTTATTCACAAACATATCTTCGATTGTTAAGAATTTATGATCTTGTCTTTTATACATATCTGTGGTGCTTGCATACTGCAATATCGCCACATAATATAGTCCAAAAAGTGGAAGTTTGTAAACTTTTTAAAAATGCAAAGCCGTGTACACTTGTGCACTTCAAAAATTCATTGTATACTGTACCTTCTTGCACGTCTCTGTTTCCTGTGTGTGTTGTTAGAAATCAAACTAACTTTAGGAAACAATATGGCAAAAGCATATTTACAATTACTTAAGACCGTTTTTAATTTATTTTCTTTAGACCAAATCCCCTGTACACATATACGGACTCAGAGGATGAGCAGCCTACAAAAAAACAGTTTCCCCAGGCCCCTCGAGTGAAAATACCAGGTAATAAAATACTGTCTAGTGTCTGTGTACATATCTGTGTCTGACACAAGGAAACTTTTTTGACAAGTTGTCTGTATTCTTAAATACTTAAAAAATTATCTTTTTCTAAACAGCCCTCATCACTCCGCAGTCTGCCCCCCAGCCCACTGATAGCAACCATCATAATGCCCCACCCAGCTTCCGGCACCTTTCGCCACTCTGGCACAAACCGACACAGCTTTGCGATCTCGCCAGCATGCAGAGTCTGATGTCTTCCCTATAGATGGTATGCTTTTAAAAAAAGCTTTAAAGCTGCATCACAATGTCATTGTACTCTTATCTTCAAAACACCAGGTTATACTCCTGAATGTCATCTTGTTGTGATTTTTTTTTTCTGTAGATTCCAGAGACTCTGTGAGGCCACTATTGCAAGGCAAGTTTGAAAATCTTGGAATTTCACAGTTTACATGGTATAACAAATATATGTGACAGGCAAAAACTAGTAAACACTTTTAGCAGTTACAAGAACTAACAAATGAATATCCAACAAAAGGGAATAGAAATACATTGTACTGCCAATACTTTGGTTTATTCTTTGTATGACTTGAAAATCAGGCTTTAGGGAAAACCAAATGACATGTTTCTATCATCAATTACATGAAGTAAACACACAAGCACTTGCATACACATTTAAGACATGAGACACGCTAATTCCATCTCTTAAAATGTGTCTATAGGTGAGACGCTTTGCGTTGATTGGTGCTGCTGGACCACACTGGAGGTGCGAGTCCGCCGTGTAATGGTTTATGCCCTTACAAAGGAGCTGGCCTCTGTACTCAACTGGGCAGGGAAAAAAAACCAAGGACCAGACAAAGCAAAAAAGGGCATTTAAAGAGACAGCGCTGTGCAGATGCATATTTGGTAAGTTTTAACATTTATTGTAGTTTTATGAGCCTAAAGTGAACAATAAAGGGATCAATTGATGTGCTGGGTGCATTTCACATTTCCTATGTCTGTTTTTTGCTATATTACTTTGTCTTTCTTAATAACAAGACTTTCATGTCCGGTTAATCTGGAGATGGAGTCTTTGGTCTTCGGCTTGTTTTGTCCTCGGGTTGTACACTTTGTACAGCCCGAGGACCCCATGTTTTCTTTTTTTTTTTTAAAGGATACACGGCACACCATGCTAAGACATATCACATTTTCAGCTTATAGCTCTTTGGGAATCAAATGCGGCAGTTTGCTGATTTCCGCCTGGTGACTTTCATGTTTATTAGCCTAGGAGTTTACATACTTTCTCCCTGCTGAAGACAATTAACAAGAGCTTATTCATGTGCTCTAATTCCCTTTTTTTGTCTTTGTTTTTTTGTGTGTGTGTCTATTTTTGTCCTAGATGGCCTGGCGCAGCAGGTAGGGGCGAACTCTATGTCTGAGTTGGTCTTTGCTCAAGCAGTCCAGAAATGGCTCAGATATGCTCCAGATCGTACGGGTGGTGCGCAGGACGCACATCATCCATCCCCATCCCGGAGTAAATAATAAAAAGTGACGTGAAACATAGAAATGTAAATAGGAAACTTTGTCTTTTAATAAAGTATTTTGCAAATGATACATGTCTATTGACCTTTTTTGTTTTTTTGTTTTTTTTCAATAAAAAGCAACTGTGCGAAAGAGGTGGAAAATCAACACCATAGCTCAACAGTGTTTCAATATCAGAATCTGACATTGTTTCAATGTCAACAGTGTTAGAAAATATAACATCGAATCAATGTCAGGTTTCAACATTGATTCAACATCAAAACCTGACGTTGTTTCAACATTAAAAATGGGTGCAAGAGTGACGTTGGGTCAACGTCACACTTCAACGTTGGTTCAATGACATCGCCTGATATTGACTCAACATTGTTTCAATGTTTCCTTGCTATCTGGGAGTGTTCTTTTGACTTTGGGACCTGAAGCGGACGGAGTTTAGGACCCAGATTACTCCGCGAGGCTCCTGACTACGGTAGCCGTAATGCTCCAACAATCCATCAAGCGGTGCGGCTTCGTAGCTTAAAACATTAAAACAAGTCGTACTAAAACATTTTTGACAGATTTTTGACCACTGTGTACCACATAGAATCAGTTTGAGGTCAGTAAGCACAACCAGGATTCATACATAAGGCTCACTGTCGATTTTTGAGAAAATTAGAAGGACTTTAAGTGCGCCTTATAGTGCGGAGAATACGATATTTCAGAGAGGAGGAAAAAAGTTCAGTGGTGTCATGTAAACTTATTAATGCACTATCATGCTGGCCCTTCTCTCTCTGAACTAAGCAGTGATAGCGAGCCTAACAGATTCCCGGATTTATCAAGCACTGTCGCCACAGTGGGAATTTATCTGCTGATGACTTGAAATTCCATCTGAACCAGTTTTGACAGGCAAACTGAAAACTTCAGAGTAATCAGACCATTTAAAAAAACAGTTGGATTATTTGTCTGTTTGACTCATACTCTTCTCTGACCCACCATCATGCACCACTTTCACTAAGCACAACATAAATGTCACAGACGCTAAACCGATTAAGCAGCATTTCTTTAGTGTGGTGGCAGGTTTCTTTTCTCATGTATTAATCACATATTTAATCATATCACATTAGTTATAGTAACATCACTTTCTCACTTTACTATAGTAAGAGCACTCCTGTCACTACTTTACATGTATGTGGAATGTTAACACAGTGAGGCCATTATAATGGGAGACGTTAAACAGGTAGTGGGACTCCTTCTGCTTATCAGGGATGTAAATCCTTAGGTGTGAGGGAAAAGGTATAAAGCAGAATCTTTAGAAAACCATGTCACAGTACAGCACAGTGGAAAGCTAGAAAAGGATTAGACTGAACATGTGCAGCTGATTTCATGTATAAATAAAGGATTATCAGTGTGTTGTACTCACACAGTGTGCTGCTGAGTCCGGAGCAGAGCATCATGTTAGGAGATCTGGATTACAGTGAAGAGCTGAGCTGATGGAGGATCAAACACAGAGCTGCTGAAAGAAAACTGACATGTATGCAAAATATGTAGCCAATGGAAAAATGGGAATGTCTTCCTCATCAGGTGCAACAGACCAAATAAGGAACCAAACCTACTTTATATCAAAGATTATAGATGCCTGGCTCAGCTCAGCTGGTGACAAGTAGTTAAGAAATGAATGGATGGGACAAATGCTGTTAGATATTCAAAATATCTAACAGCATTTAATAAGAGAAGAAAATACTATTTTTAGGTTTTAACATTTTAAAGGTTGCCTGTCTGTAATTTTACTTTTAGCCTCTTCAGCCTTTGTAGGACAGTACAGAGACCATCCTAACGTCACTGTACAGCTCTTAGCCCTGCTGCTGATCTTCACACAGCAGATGGACACTGCCTGGAATTGCAAATTTGCTTCCTCGTGTCTGATTTGCATGAAACGCTACTGGAAATTCTAGAAATGGAGTTTCTCTGAGTTGCTGGATGCTATTCGAAACAATGAACTGTTTGTAAATGTGACGCGCACACCAGCAACATACACCAAGTTTTACACAAAATGCAAAATGTGGCTACAAAAATAGCGGCAGCAGAAACTCAGAACTGAATGTGTTTATGTTCCTGATTTCCAGGAACTACACACTGCAAAAATTCAAAATCTTACCAAGGATATTTGTCTAATTTCTAGTCAAAATATGACTTCATGATGCGGCAGTGCGGTGGCTTTGGCCGAGGTCGTCACACGCCCACCACGCATGACAGGACATCTGCATTGGGCGTGCCATTATTGAGGCGCTAACAATTTCCTCCGATCCAGAAGCAACATACAGCATTCCGGTAAGGTCTCAGGGGGTTATAAGCTAGGCTATGGTGGACTCGTACGGTACACAGAGCCTGGTCCACCAAACTCTGGTTCAACAGATGGGCATTGCTGAAGGAAGTGTTGGTTAGATGTGTTTATGGAGACATACAGAAATATCCCATAGTGGTTATAGAAATTAAATATAAGCATAGTGTGAAGGCTGCGGTTAGGAACAGATTTCCTGCGGTTTAATAACCTGTTGGGACAGTGTGTGGGGATGTGTTCACGACCGATAGAGTCATGTAGTGTCTGTGCTGCACTCAGCGGTGACGGGGGTTGTCCAAGGAGGAGGAAGTAGGAGGAGACAGTGCGGCCTTTTCAGGAGACTCTACTGACTCCAATAATTCACTCCACAGGAGGTTTCCCACTAGAGCTGTCTCTTGATGGCACTCTATGCTCAGCCTTTGACCATGTGATGAAAAACGATGGTCAAATGGTGCACGCTGACGTAACTCTGACTTACCCATATTTTAGAGCTGATGTGAGTATATTGAGTGAGTCATGACACTCACACCGAAGAGGAACACACCAAGTTGTTGGTGCCTAAAAACTGCCGGGAACTTATTTTCCAGTTGGTTCATTATAACCCCATGGCAGGGCATATAGGATACAACAAAACATTGGAGCAAATAATGGCCTGATCTTATTGGCTACAATGTCAGTTGGTAAACATTTTAAAAGCACCTTTGCATCCTCTACCGTTAATAGAGGTTATTTTACCAGAGTGCACATGTATATCACTTTGTATTAGTTCTGGTGGATTATGCAACGCGATATCCGCGAAGCAGTGCCGCTGTGCACCATTTCTGCAAAGAATGTGGCGCAGTCAAGGTTCAGTTTATTTCTATAGCCCATTTCCAACAACTCATGCTGCACAAAGTCCTTTGCAAACTAAAATACAACTAAAATAAGTAAAATGCATGACAATGATGCAATAAAAATATAAAAGAGAAAGAATAATACAATAAAAACAACTAAAACAACAATGACGAAGGCTGTTAAAACAACATGTGCAGCCAGTCCGTAAAAGTGTGTCTTCAGTAGAGATTTAAAATGTTCCAGTGTTTGTGCCAATCTAACACATCTCTCAAGACGGCCTCCTAAAAGAGACGCTGCCTGACCAGGGCCTGTTTTTTATGTCTCACACACTGAGAGAATTAAATTATGGAGTATTACATCTGTTTTGACCAGCGTCTACCACCCTCAAAGTGACAGGCTGGTGCAGCAACTAAATAAGACTTTAAAGTCCATGATCCGTAAGTTCATTCATGGCATGACACAATCAGGGTCACAAGCATAGTTCACTGGTTAAATCATCTGTTTTTTGCAGTGTGAGAGGTTTCCCAGGCCTCCACAGGATTTCTCACTTTGAGTTACTGTTCGGCAGAAAGCTGTGGGGGTGTTGAATCTTATTAAAGAAATGGGAGGATGAAAAAATCAGCTTCAGAGTGTGTAGTGTACACACAAAGCCAGGAAAAAAAGTGGGTATATAAAAGTAAAATAGCATAAAAAGATAAACCTAAGTAAAAGCAAGGTTGCACAGGTGGGTCTTAAGTGCCTTTAAAGATATCAACATTGTCCACAGGTGCAGAGGAGGCATCCCCCCCCTCTGTCCCCTTCTGGCTGCCTCTGCCTCAATTTTATCTCACAACTTAGACATTCACATTACTCACACTCTCATAACACATACATATAGGATCTTGGGGGTGGGCTCACAACACGGACTCCAAATTACCATCAGGGTGTACACCTCATCCCTGGCGTCGTTGCCCACCTCTCAATTTTAATTACACGTAGACATTGAGGGCTATCAGGAGGGGCTATGCGCTTACCTGCTGCTCTCTGGCAGGTAGCTCCATGCCCTCCTGGGTTTTAATTGCACCTTAGAACACATATACATCAACACTACATATGAGCGGGTAGAGGGAGGTTTGGAGTCTTCTCACACCCCCGGTCTCTGCGGCCTGCTGGAGCGGGGGGGCTAGGAGGAGGAGTTGGCCGTCCGACTGGGGTCTGGTGTGTGGGGCCTCCCTGCTGCTGCGGAGTCGGGGCAGTCTGCTTCTCCCCACTGCAGGGAAAAGGGTAACACCACCTGGGTCTGGGTGCAGTTTCCCCCTCCAGGGGCAAGGGTACCTAGACCCGGTTCTTAGAGTACGCTTGGGGAGTGTGATTGTGTGTACAGCGTCTCTTTATGTCTGTCTCCACGTTGGTTGAGTGTGGAGTAATTGCCTATGAGAGCATGAGGGTGGGAATGGATGTTTGTATCTGTGTGTGCCTGTATGTCTGTGTCTATATGTCAGAGACGCCACCTCTATGGGGACATCTCAGGCCCTCCAAGGTTTGGAGGCCTATCTCCCCCCACCACTTCCCCTGCCGGTGGCAGACGCCCTCAGACATCGATGCGTTGGTGGTTCTTTGTGTCCGGGGGTGGGCGTCCGGGTACACACCGGCTCACTCCTCGGTGGCTGCTTATCGGGGCCTGGAACCTGGGGCTCGCTCGGGCCACTTCGGGGGTGGGGTGCCCTCGGCCTCTCGGCCTGGGGCTCGGTCACTCAGGCACAGCTGGCTGCCGGCGGAGCTCACGGGCACGTCACTGCAACCCCCCCTGGCTTCTGCTCCGCGGCTGCTGAGTGATCCCTCATCTGGGACTCTCCTCAGCTCTTTCTGGGACAGTGGCGCGGCTGCCCCTCTGTTGGTCTTCCTTGGTCTCTTGTGTTCTGGGGGCCTCTGGATGTCTGGAGTTTTGATCTCCTCCATACCTGCTTCATGCCCTGGAGGATGGGACTGTGGCCCCACACACCCTCTAGCAGATCATTACATTAAGGAACCTTTTAAATACAAGCGCGCTCATGCTCACAGGTGTACACACAGGTGATCACACACACAAACTACACCCTTTTTGGCTCCTACCTCAAAGCACACTGTGCGCTGTCGATCTTACGTGCTGCACAATAATGTTTAATATTAAGTATTTAGTGTTATATTCCCATATATCATTGTGATGTTGTTTATTCTATTACTCTCGTTTTCTTCTGCTTGTTTTCTTTTTTCTTTCCCAACAGGTGATCCAGGTGATCGATATATGTATTTTTTGTCTGCCCGTCCCTCTTCTTCGCTGTTTTTTTTTTTTTTCTTCCCCCTCGTTCTTTCTCCCTTTTCTTTTCCACTGTCCCGTATCTAGCAAGTAAAAAAAATAAATAAATAAATAAAATAAAATAAACAATAAAAGGTAAATCAAATGGACCATTACGGCAAGGCTGGGATGGTCCATTTGGTAAAGTAAATCCGTTGGGCATCTTTCTTCGCCTTTAGACAATAATTCTGATGGCAAAAGAACCAAACGGGACAGGTTTAAAAAAAAAACAAAAAAAAAAAACATTGTCCACAGATCTTAGGATGCTGACGCTGTTGCATCCAATGGAAGCAACTTCCACAGCTTTGGGGTCAAAACCTCGAAAGCGCAGTCAGCTTTGGTCTGTTACCTGGGCCACGGTACAGCCAACAAGTATTAATCAGTAGATGTTAGAGATCTAGATGTTATGTATGGCTGAAGTAATTCACTGATATAGAGAGGCATCTGAACGTAGAGCACTCTTAAACTGATCACTAAAATTGTAAATTGAACCACAACCTTATGGGGAGCCAGTGTAAGGAAGACAAAACTGCTGTCACATGGGACCTTTTAGAGGACCTCGTGAAGCTTTGCAGCGGCACTCTGGACCATCTGTAGGCGATCCAGGGGTGATTTCCTCAAGCAGAGGAATAAAAAATTATAATAATCAATATGGATACAATATACAAGTATGCAAAAGTTGGGGCACCCCTGATAATTTTCATGATTTTCTTTCATAAATCATTGGTTGTTTGGATCAGCAGTTTAATTGAAATATATTATATAGCAGACGAACACAATGATATTTGAGAAGTGAAATGAAGTTTATAGGATTTACAGAAAGTGTGCAATAGTTACTTAAACTACACACTGTGTGTGCAGTCACACAGTTCACACAACACTAATTTGCTTTTAGATGCTTCCTAAACACCTCGATGCAATGCTTTAACCCTGGAATGTGAGTCTCTTCCCAGGGTTTGTACTGTTGCACTTATTTTAGTCACAGATCCAATCATTTTATATAGTTTTTTCCCCAAAAATAAAACATGGAAAAATGTTGTCATGCATTTAACAAAGCAGGTTTGTTCCCGTGTGTGTGTGTGTGTGCTTCTAGGTGCAAACTTCACCCGTACATCAGAAACAGGAAACTCAGTCTTTGAGTCTCTTTTGAGTCATTTAACCTTCTGCAGCAGTTCACTTGTGTTTTAATCAAGTCATCTTTCCCTGATATAATGACAATCAGTTAGTTTACATATCAGCTCGGGACAACAGAAATGGGTGATTAAAATATTATCACAAAAGAGAATTTCCATTAAATCCCTTGGGTTGGTCAATCAGTGGAAAGCATCCTACAGTTATATTATACTAAAAACTACATGTATTGTCTGGTCACTGTTTCGTAACGCCAGTGTCGCTTTTTTTGTTTTTTGTTTTTTTACAAAAAAGTGAAGCTGTTGTCCTGCAACCTGGAGAGTTAACTGTCAGCAGTGGGTGAACTTAGCATTTGATTAAGTGTATGTTAAATTTTCCCTGTTTTACGATTAATGAGAGCAATGAGCATGTTCATGAGTGTAAGTTGATCGTTATTGCGTGTGTTCTTCAAATGCTCTTTAAATGTCCCTCTTTCCCACAGCAGTAGCATTTTCCTCGGCCCTGCCCCCACCTCGTCATCCTCTGCCTCTTCCCCTCCTCCCTTGTTGGCCTGCTTTTCCTCTCAGCATAGCGCTGTACAGTGGTTCCTTGCTATAATGCTGTTTTGCGGATTGTTTTTTGGGGGTTTTGTTTTTTATACAGCACATTTTGTTCTGTGTCCTGATTGGCTGTAGACCATTGTCAATCACTCTCCTCCGTGCCGTGTCTCCTGTACAGTGCAGAATGCGTTCAGCTTGTCAAATTTACATAAATCTTTGATCGCTACAGTGTGACTCTGAAGTGCTGTACTGTATGTTTGTATCTTTTCTCCCCAACACACAACGATGTCGACGAAACATTTTGCACCGTCAAAGGCTCCTGCTGTAGCACCCAGAAGGCAGAGAAGATGCTAACCATCGCACAAAAAGTTGGACTTCTGGACATGCTAAAGGAAGGTAGAAGTTACCGTATTTTTCAGATTTTATTGTTACACAGCGGCAATTGGGCTTCTTTTTCAAGGGACTACACTCAGTTCTGGAGCTTTTCTTCCTGCGGCGGTGGTTTTGGTCGCCAGGGAGGACAGAACTCCAGATCGGAGAGGCTTTCATCGCTGCCTCAGCAAAATGACAAAAAACAGGGTGGTGAATTATGGCCAGCATGTGTGTGTAGCAGAGCTGTGAAGTCAACAGGGCCTGTCTTCCTTCCACCTGACGTTTCTCCTCAGAAAGCCATCTCCTTAAAAGCTTTCTTTCCCGTCTCTCTTTTTCCTACATCCACATTTTCTTTGCCACACAATCAAGAATTTAGTTTTCATCCAGACTACAGACTTGCACGGCTCTCTTGGTCATGAGGCTGAGCTGAGCCCCCCACTCAACTCGTTGAGTTCTTTAGGATCATGCTACTTAAAAAAAAAAAAAAAAAAAAAAAACCCCAGTGCTAATAGATCCATCCATCTGGGGAAAACTGCAATAACTTGAAGTCTTTTGAAGCAGTTTAATCACATGCTGCCGCATGTTTTCTGTTTTTTTAGTTCATTTTTTTTTTTACTTTTAATGGTAAAATAATAATATAAATAATAAATTATATATATGAATAAATAAATAATATATTTAATTACTGCCCCATCTTGTGGTACGAAGTGATATTACCACCATTGCTCTCCACAATCTGTTACCTTGTTGGTATTTTCTCTAAATAAATAAATGAGAATGAAACATCAGTATATAAAAACACAAGATTCAGAAGAATTTAATTTAAAAAAGAAAAAAACATGGACGGCTGAACATCTTCGTCTCAGAGAGACTGTATGGATTTCTGACATTGAACTGCTGTGATATTCTTTAGGGCATTTTTAACAGCAGAGGGAATTTGGGATTGTCATCTGTTCTGTATATGCACCCCTCACTATAAATGCAGTGTTGACATAATCTCACTCTGTAAAGAAGAACCAAAATGAAGAAGAACAGAAATAAAATCAGAGGTCTGTGCAGTAAATGTTTTCTTCTTTTCTAATGTAAAAAGAACAAAACACAGTTCTTATAAAGACCTAAGATTACATGACTTCAGTCAATATAAAAACCAAACACATTTCATCAACAGTCCCACATTCAGTTTGTACCATTACGGTTTATCTGTATACAATATACTGGTGGACTGTTTGGTTCTTCACTGGCCCAGTTTCTGAAGTCAAACTGGGAACCATCACTCCACACCCACACAGTTCCCTGGAAGAATAAAGTTTGAGGTTCAGTTTGTTCTGATGTACTTTGATGCATCTATGCTGAGAGTACAGACATGAGACCTCTTACACCACTCGAAGACAATGAAGGTTCATTTTGTTTGTGGAGGTAAAAAATGAAAAGAAAAATCAAGTCAACAGCAACATCTGTCTCCAGGAACAAAGTCCAAGACCAGTAATGTTCTGGGGATGGAGCTGGACTCCCTTAAGGTGGTGTCAGAGAGGCGGATGCTGTCCAAGATAAGGACAATACCTCCCACCCACTCCATGATGTGTTGGCCAATCACAGGAGCATGCTCAGTGAGAGACTGAGATTACCCATAATGCACCACTGAACGGCACAGAAATCAATCCTGCCTGTGGATCTCTCTGTACAGCTTCTCCATTGAATGCGTAGTGCAGGGTAGTAGGTGGACAGCCTACTATCTGCATCTCTCTACAGAGACAAAAACTACTACTATGATAAGAGGGGCACCTTAATCTCAGCTTAATGTTTTATTACTTTTGTGTAATATATCAGGGATTGTGATATATTAGAGCTATTGCGTTTTATTCAGGGCTATCAATAATTTTAGTCTATCAATTGTTCCATCGATTGAAGAATCCAATGAGCAATAATTAATATTCAAAAGAGGAAAAAAAAGGTCTTTCAAAATAAACTGGTCAATGGTTTCCATTTTAGAAATGTGTTTTAATAGTTGTACTGCATACATATAACCATGCATACCTAAATTATTTCATTTCACACATGATATTAAAATGAAAGAAAGCATCTTAAATGCAAAAAATGAATAAACAATAATAACAATCAAGTACAGCAATGTCAAATAAAACAAGGTTTACATGTAACTGAAATAATGCATTAAATGTGTGACAGTGTTGTAACTCCTGGATGATGTAGGTTTTAGTGTTTTTTTAATAGTTTATGTGCAGTGAGTGAGTTTGTGTCTGTGGCCTTTAAAGGAGTATGTGGTGGCAGCAGAGAAGAAATGTGAGCATGTCAGCATTCTGACGTTGTCCTGTGCTTTCATGCAAAGTTTCTGTGCTGCTCGAAACAAGACTTTTGATGGTGTAGACGTTTTACTGGCCCATGTCCAACTTTATTGGCCTGCAGAGGGAAAAAAAGTTTTTAAAAAATGTAACATTTAATACAGTTTTATTAATATAATATATTATTTCTCTAGTCTCTAGAAAAAAAAATGTTCCAAAAAACTTACAAAAAATAAATATAAGCTAGTGCACCCATGCCCCCCTTTAGACTCCCCCCTGCTTGCTACATGTACCTCAGTGAGCTACTTGATTTAAACATCAAATGAGACTAAGTTAAATTTTAAAGAAGGAGGAACATTCCAGGCGACATTAACAAACATCTACAGCAGCACAAAGTTTAATGTGCTGAATTTACTGAAGAGGCTCAGTGTCAGTTATGTGACTGAAAGTTATGTGTTTTTGCAACTGATGGCATATGTACTTGTTTCAGGAGTACAATATTTAAATGAGTCATACAAATGTGAATTAATAGTCTGTGGAACACAATTTAATGTAAATTGGATGAAATGTAATCATGAAAAAAATCCTGTCCTCTGCCTGTTGTGGTTGTGATAGCTGCTGATAGGTTTATTTTCAGTAGGGTAATATATTGTTAGAAAGTTTGCTCACTATACACTTGCATAGATGCTCAAAGCTGTTATCGCAGTGCCAAAACTTTGTCTTTGTCCTAAAACTCTTCACACAGTCATGATCCGTGCTGAGTGTTTAGAGGTGAATGCCATTTATAACCGCTTTCATGAAACAAAGCAGAAATGAAATAAAATGAGCATCATTTGCCAGCAGTGTGCACAGAGCGAACAACTTCTCTCTGCTGAACCTATAAAAAACTCAAACTGTTAGAATAATGCCTGAATGCTGCAATGTGCTATTAAAGCCAAGAAGCGACATGCTTCACACGCATGTCGCAGTAGTAGCTGCATAGCTGTTTTAAAAGAGAATTTATTGTGTGAAACCTAAGGTTGGATAAGATTCTTGTTTTCTTATGTTTCCTGTTGTGACCCAGTTTCGCTCCTTTCCTCTTCTCCTTTAAGGATTTCTGTGATTGCAGTAAAATTCCCTCCATCATCACTGATCCCAGCTGACCTGTACTGAACTAAACATGAATCCTAAAGTGTCAGGAATAGTAAAATATTATGCTGCTATTATTTGCTGCTATTTTTTTATAATCATTATTACTACTCCATTAATTATTAATATTGATATTGCATTTAGATGTTTAAACATATTGGCACCCAATTAAGCTTTTATTACAGGTCCAGTAAGAACCACTTTAAACTGTTGGGGTGAATCTATAATTTTAAAGGCTTTTGAATGGTTTTATATTCTTACACTGAAGTCCAGACTTCAGTGGGTGAGAGACTGAGTTGCAGGCTGACAGGAAACACAGGCTTGTGCAGAGTATGCTTTGCAAAAGTGAAACCGAAAGCAGAGTCTGAGTGCAAGTATTTTGAGCAGGTTATTTTATTATGCATTTATATCTTTGATTAAGCTTTGATTAAGTTTTAAAGTTTTAAGTTTTAAGAGTTAAGCAGTCTCGTTTATATTTTGAGTAACATCATTTGAGTGTGACATTTAGTCTAGAAATTACACATATAGTTTCAGTTGTGTACGTGCGGGCCTCATGTCTCAAGATGACTGAAGGTTACAAGGTCTAGCTGGGGAGCTGAGAGGTGAAACAAAGTGCAAGCAGAAGCTGACACATACACACACACATTGTAGATAGACTCATTTATATAGGTAACAGTTAATCATGTTTTGCTTGCAACTGCAAAATTGTGCGTGCGTATGTGATAGTTTGTGCAGAACGTGTGCCTGATGTTCCAGACAGATAAGCGAGCGTCCGGGGACAACAGGAAGACACCTGGATGGAGACGAGACGATGTTCTTTTTAAACTATGTTAAAAGTCATTGTGGTTTTGGATTGACGTAGGAGATATTGTGTCTGCCTGGCAACAGAAAGGGGGGCTGTACTATTTCACCCCTATAAAGTCTGTGTTCTGACTATTGTAAGAGAGTTCAACACTGAATCTGTACAGTGTTGGCTCCACGCTGCGTGTATTCATTAAAATGTCGTCTAACTTTTTACCGGATCAGTGGTCGTTATTTTGGAATCCCCCTCAATTTATGAATCTTAACATTTGGGGGCTCGTCCGGTGGTTGAGGGGGATTTTGGAGGTGTAGGCGGAGAGATCCGGGGTCCGTGGTGATTAGACGGGCAGACGCTAATCGGTGGTGAAAGTGAGGAGGCATTCCCCAGGGCATTTAAAGGTAAGACACTGCCTGTTGAAATATATCTCCAAAAGGTGTCAAATTGGACATGACAAAATTAAAGCCTAATCACTGAAAGTACTGGTGAATGTCTGTTTTGATTTTGGTTTTGATTTTGGTGAAAATCTCATGGAAACTGAAGTTGAAGTAATGATAATGAAATGAAAGTGATAAAGTGACAGTACTGAGTTAAAGAGAATAAAGGAAAAGGAAAAGAAATAAAGTGAGTTCGAGTCTCACGTAGAAAGTAGGGAATTTGGTCATTGTGTGGGTTAGAGTCCCGCGGGTCATTTTGGTTCTTTCAATCCTTAAGAAGCGAATTTTCTCTGAGGTAACGCTCGCTCCTGGGCAGGACGCTGACCCTTGACCTAGCCTGAAGACTAGGGGTAGTACGGTCGACAGCCGGGGAGAACTTGGGAACCTCCAAAATTGCTAGGGGTTGGCCTCAATCGTAATCCGGTTTTGGGTGAAGATTGTTGGTTCAAATTATTCTAAAATATTTCTAGAACGGCAGCGGCGTCTGTTAAGAAGCGCAGGTTTCTCGGAGGCAACGCTCCCTGCTGGATAAAGACGTTTATCCTTCACCTACCCTGAAGAGTAGGGATAGTACGGCCGACAGCCGGGAAGAACTGGGGAACCTTCAAAATTGCTAGGAGTTCGAGTCTCCTATTTGCGCTTGTTTGGCTACTGGTAATTAAGTTAGGGTTAGAAATCTGGACAGAGCAGTTCGAGTCTGGCCTGGTGAATTGGTCGCAAAAAAGCAGAGGCTTTATCGGTTGGACCGTTAGGATAAATTTATCGAAATTTGGTAGGCGCTACAAGGCCTAAAATCTGTGCAGTTGTAATTATAAGACGTCTCTGTAATATAAAATATGAGATCTTTGTCTGAGAGGAGTTTCTGTGTCAGCAGTGCACTGCCGGATGTGCACTGATGGTGTGTGTGTGAGAATGCAAATGAGGAGCGGTGACGCGCATGGAGAGTGTTGCTTTCGGTTTAGAGTGTGATTGAGCTTTATAACTATTGTCTGAAAATTTTGGTAAATGCCTGTGACTGAGAGGCTGGTTTTGCTCATTACAATTGTATAAATAGAGTGTGAATTGATTACTGTAGATGTATAGGAGTTGACTGACTTTTGATAGATATATATATAGATTGAGTGCATTGTACAGTACCTAAGACCAATATATTATTTTAAAGTAGTAACCTATCTTGAGCCACAAATGGTGGTGTGTTTTTTTTTCAGTTATGTGTGTGCTGTGAGAATGATTAGAGGTTTAAATTGTTTTTCTTTGACTTGCTTTTTCTGATTATGAAAAGCATGTCTAAAATACTCCTAGGAGAGTGTATTTTGAGTGATTTTAACTGTGTGAATGTTGTGAGTAGAAATGCAAAGAATTTAGTATATCTAAAAGGCAGTGTGTGTGAGACGATTCATGATGTCTGAAAGAGGTTAGAATATTTAAAAGTGTGCAGGAAATAAAGGTGTATTTTAGATTAAGATTTAGTAGAATTAAAGAGGGTCTGTAGACTATAAATACGATGAAAAACAAAATAGTTAGATTAGTCTGAAGAAACAGGAAATATGGCTCTGTGTGCCTGTGTGTGTGTGACAGGAAATGCATGCCCATAGAAGGAACTGAGTGTGTGAAGAAAGAACACAGAGTGACAGACAGACGAGTTAAAACTCTAGGCAGATGAAGCAAATGGAGGCTTTAAGAAAAGAAATGAAAAGGATATTAATTGTATGCTTTAGTGTGTTAATACAGGTGGACTTCTCTCAACCTGGAACCCTGAGTACAGCGGCAAAAGCATAGATCAACACAATTGGGAAAACAGGCCAGTTTTTTGGCTAAAAGTTGATAGCTTCACCTGTCACTTTGTCCGGACTCTGAGAAGAAGCTTAAAGGACAGTTAATCTCCTGAGGAAGACCGACAGAACATCATGGAAGAATTAACTGCAGCCAAAAGGCAGTGCAAGTGAAAGCATTAACACTGACGACGACTGATGAGTCCAGCAGTATGAATGAAAGCACGTGATGCAATATGCCCAGTTGCTGGTGAAGAACAGTGGGATATGTCTGCTTGAAGGCACTGACTCTCATATTTGCCATGCGTGAGGTAATCTTGAGAGAGAAGACTGAAAAGATGAATGGAGAAGAACAACAGAGCAAATGAAATTGACGGACGACTCCAGGAGCAGAATGAGGAAAACCACGTGATAAAACATGCACGGGGAAACTGGAGGCTGGTAAAGAGCAGTGTGACTGGACTGGGGGGCACTGAGTCGAAGGCACTAAACGTGATATTTTGCCAGACTGGAACTTAACTTAAAAGAAGAATACTGAAACATCAAAACAGAGAAGAAACAGACTGTGTTTGTTGGAGCTTTGAAGGCCGGACAGGACACTGTGAAGAGAGGGACCGGTGTCAGGTGAACCAGGACAAGTTTGACTGCGAGTATATAGGATATGATTGGGTTGAAATTGAAGGCTGGACTCATGATGGTTTAGGGATGTCCACCACGTCACAACAAACAGGTAAACAATAGAAAAGGTAAAAATAATGAAAGTAAATAACTGACAACTATATTAATGAATAGAAATCACACATGCACAAATTGTTACATGTGAAATTATTTTTGGAGAGAAGCAGAAGTGAGATAGTTTGAATCCAGAACTCAGAGAAAAGACGCATGAAGTAAAGTTGATTACAATTTAAGATGCAATGAAGAAACAGCTTACACTGCATTTACATGACCCCATAACGCAAGGAAGAACACGCTTACATACATGGCATATGTTGGTATTTCTGACCAGAGAGAGAGAAATGGGTCGTTTAAGCACTGATGATAATAATGAAAATGTCTCAGTTTGTTATTTTTAGGAGCAAAGCAGACCTGGACCAATTCTCCAGATGCCGCAGTCGGAAGAAAGTTGTAGGTTAACATTACTGGACATGTTCAGTAAGTTTCTGGTTGAATCGTTTACAGACGTGTGTTCCTGAACGTCACGAGCAAGCTCTGACTCGTGGCTGAAGACAAGGAATGCTGTTATTTAAGGTGGGAAATGAAAATTTGGGTTAGCAAGGATTTGGGGAAAAGAGCAAACTGACTGTTTAAGTGGAGAATTGTGAAGGAGTCTGAAAAATCAGGAAAAAAAGAAACATTTACACAATCATACATACAAACAGAAAATGCATTAACCTTAAGAAGACAAAGACAAGCTCATGAAGATTAATGCATAGACACTGATTAAACCTGGCTAAGGACACAAGCATACGCAATGAAGATCAGCTTGCTAAGTGGATGAGTGATAGAACGGTGTGAATGTTTAATAAAATAGACTTAAAGCTTGAAGTTGACTCAAAAGAAGCTGTATGACAGGGGAGTGAGTTATGGAAAAAACCAACAAAAGAAAAGTGATTAAAGTAGTTTTTAAAAGAGTGACTTAGGAGTGCTCTTGTACTGAGTGATCAAAACCAGTGATTATTACAGCAAGAAAATGAAAATAATTGAAGAATGTGTTAAGGTTTAAACATGCATTTCTCTTGTCACGGCAACTTGTTGAGATATGACTAAGTATGCAAATTAGCTGGAGTGAGTGGTGACGAAGACACTTCCTGTGTGTCTGTGTGTCTGAGGCTTTCAGTTGAGGAAACAGAGCAGTGACTGGGGAGGATTATTTGGACAAATATAATGGTAAAGTAACAGGATAATGGATTACGGTGGTCAGGTCTGTTCAGAGATGCACATGTGTCCAAATGAAAAGGGGGATTGAAATGGGTTTTAGTATGATTTTATAACTATTGGGGTTTGTTGATAATTTAGATATGGTAGCACTGAGGCAGAAATTGTTATTTCTAAAAAAGGATTAAAATGAACTGAATTCTGTTCAGAAGATAAAATGTCGGTGTTCATAAGAAGCTGTACACGAAAACTTAAAGGGAAACTGTGGGAATAATAATAATAACGGGGAAGATTAGTGAAGATTTGATGAGCAGAAATGTGTGATTTCTTTAGAATAAGCTGTTATAATGTAGGCTTTAGAAACAGATATTAAATGGATTTATTTCTAGGGTAGAGGAGAGCTTTTTATGAGGATGTTAAAAGTGTCACTGACCCAAAGGAATAGCATTGAAGATTACATACATAGAAATGATTTCATACACATTGCATTCTGTGCCTTTAAAGGAGTTGTGGCTCAGAAAGTCGTCTCTTGAGGGTTAAAAACTTTTGGTTAGCGTTAATGATTAGCCAATCTACTGTGAGAATGACCTGAGTTATTGGAGGATTGCACACGCTTACAGACATATGGAGTTCTTAACACACATGACAGTATTGAGTTGAGGCCAAGGGCCTGAAATTCCTTTAGCTTTTATCTGAATTTGAGTTGGCCCACTAACAGGTGACAGAAAAGAGGAACTGAATAGGAGTTTGCTTGTAACTAAACTGTGCGACATGTAAAAAATTGCGATAATACATGCAGCTCTAAATTAGCCTTATTATATAAAATGCAGTTACAGAATAACAAATGCTTGTTGAAGTGACCAAGTTTTTGCTTTAAAACAGAAGTAAATGGAGAAAACTTATATATTTGGTTAAGTCTGATAAAGTATAAATTAGAATGTATCATTACATTAAGAGCAGCAAAATGAAATAAAATGTTATACCAAGAATCGAAATAACACAGGAAATGTGGGTTTAAAAAAAAATTAAGTTAGAGTTAACACACAGATGTTGTTTTAGGCAGCTTTTAGCTACATCTTACATCTAGTTGATTAGAATGGTTGTTTTTCCTTCAATCCTTTAGTAGAATAGGCGTTTATGATGATTTTTCTTGTGAAAGGTGATTTTAGATGAGAGTTACATGCAGCTGCGACAGTACAGGATGTTGATGATCAGATAAGGGAGAATAGAGCGAGCAACAGGAAATATATGTGAAAGCAGCGCTTTAAGACTGTTAAAATGTTGAGTTAATTGAGTTCAAGAATAACGTTCAAGATTATATTTGAGTAAATGTCCTAAACATGGTAGCTTGACCAAGTTTGTATAAAGAGAAAACTGACGAACATAAGTCAGGGAAGTGCATAGTAGGGAGAAGGTGTTTTTATATACCTTGCAGGAGAAGATTTTTACAAGAGAGGGACCCAGAGGAGGACCAACCACTTAAGCATGAATGTTCTCAAGTTGCAGCTGGTGGGGCATTACTGGACCACTTAGGTGACATGAGGTTGTCTGATTCGCTAAGTCAGAGGACGCCTAGAGAGGGTCCGAGCGAAGGCAGTGGACCTGGGAATGGTGGTTTCGGTGCCCATGATGCCATTAATGGATCTAGAGGTGACAGAGTGGGCCGAGGAGTGACACGGCACACAGTTTTGGTGAACTCTGGTAGGCCAGAGTTCAAAAGGGGGAGTGTCAGGAATAGTAAAATATTATGCTGCTATTATTTGCTGCTATTTTTTATAATCATTATTACTACTCCATTAATTATTAATATTGATATTGCATTTAGATGTTTAAACATATTGGCACCCAATTAAGCTTTTATTACAGGTCCAGTAAGAACCACTTTAAACTGTTGGGGTGAATCTATAATTTTAAAGGCTTTTGAATGTTTTTATATTCTTACACTGAAGTCCAGACTTCAGTGGGTGAGAGACTGAGTTGCAGGCTGACAGGAGACACAGGCTTGTGCAGAGTATGCTTTGCAAAAGTGAAACCGAAAGCAGAGTCTGAGTGCAAGTATTTTGAGCAGGTTATTTTATTATGCATTTATATCTTTGATTAAGCTTTGATTAAGTTTTAAAGTTTTAAGTTTTAAGAGTTAAGCAGTCTCGGTTATATTTTGAGTAACATCATTTGAGTGTGACATTTAGTCTAGAAATTACACATATAGTTTCAGCTGTGTACGTGCGGGCCTCATGTCTCAAGATGACTGAAGGTTACAAGGTCTAGCTGGGGAGCTGAGAGGTGAAACAAAGTGCAAGCAGAGGCTGACACATACACACACACATCGTAGATAGACTCAGTTATATAGGTAACAGTTAATCATGTTTTGCTTGCAACTGCAAAATTGTGTGTGCGTATGTGATAGTTTGTGCAGAACGTGTGCCTGATGTTCCAGACAGATAAGCGAGCGTCCGGGGACAACAGGAAGACACCTGGATGGAGACGAGACGATGTTCTTTTTAAACTATGTTAAAAGTCATTGTGGTTTTGGATTGACGTAGGAGATATTGTGTCTGCCTGGCAACAGAAAGGGGGGCTGTACTATTTCACCCCTATAAAGTCTGTGTTCTGACTATTGTAAGAGAGTTCAACACTGAATCTGTACAGTGTTGGCTCCACGCTGCGTGTATTCATTAAAATGTCGTCTAACTTTACCGGATCAGTGGTCGTTATTTTGGAATCCCCCTCAATTTATGAATCTTAACAAAAGCCTGTAATACAACAAAGAACATTACTAATGAACACTGATTACACAGAACCTTTGATGAGTTAATATATAACTACATAAATAGATTTTATTGCAGCAGCATGATGTTCAGAGTTTAGCTGTGAGTTTAACAAACTGTTGTTAAAAACCATAAAAACCGCGAAGTTTAGGCATGAAATGTAAAATAAAGTTAGAATCAACATACATGATCTGTACAACTTGTTTACATCCTGCACACATCCTGTTCACTTCGTTACTTTTTGAACACCTGCTGCTGATATAGAAAACACACCCATATTCACCGGTGACAGTCACAGTTTAATGTAACATCACAATAGTCTGCACAAAATAAGCAAATGTAGCTCGTTTCCTCTGCTGCAGCTTGTGTTTACCCTCAGGGTGTTCTTACTGTCTTGGACCAACTGTGACCACATCGTTTCCTCTGGGACTAACAAAGTCTTTTAATCGTGTAGGACTTAATTAGATCTTCCCTCCAATCTGGACGACACCAAAGTTCCACTGAAATGTGAAAAAAAAAAAATGTTTTCTTTGTCTTTGTTATTATCATTTTTTGTTTTTCATCTAATCTTTATGTTTCTGTCTCCACATTATAACTTTTTCTGTCCTTTTTGATTTTCTGTTTGAATTATACAAAACTACATTTTGCTTGTTAAAATGACTTTGTAAACAGTTTGTCATGGTCCTGGGTCGTTAGACCCAGCATTTTGTGTTATATTGGTGTCATCTTATGTTTAGGGTTTATTTTTGTTTTCTTAGTTCCTAGGGTTTTGGTTCTTGTGTTTAGTGTGTTGTTATCCCTACCTGTGTTAGTTCAGCCCGAGGGATGGGAGTATCAAAGATTACAATTTCTGTCTTCTTATCATTTAGAATGAGGGAATTGCTCAGCAGCCAGTTTTTAACTTCACTCATACAATCAAAGAAGTGTCGCAACGACGACGTGACATCATCAGCCAGTTCAAAATAGATTTGAATGTCATCCGCATTAAAATGAAAAGAAATATTGTATTTATCAAATATTCGGCCCAAGGGTAACAAGTATAGAGAGAACAGCAAAGGACCCAGCACAGACCCCTGGGGGACACCAGAGGTAACAGGGGCAATGGAGGAGGTGTAGGTACCCATTGTGACAGAAAAGGACCTTTCTGATCGACAGGATTTAAACCAGCTAAGGGCACTGCCCGTGATGCCCACCAGATGCTCAAGCCTCATTAAAAGGACATTATGGTCCACCAAATCAAAAGCAGAGGACAAATCAAGCAAAACTAAGACCACAGGGTGCCTTGAGTCAGCAATTATGAGAAGGTCATTAAAGACTCTCAGTAATGCAGTTTCTGTGCTAAGGCGTGGCTTAAACCCTGAATGAAATGTTTCCCCAATATTATTTGCATCCAAATAAGTTTGGATTTGGGAATGAACAATCTTCTCTAGGACTTCTCTAGGTCTAAAGTTAGCGAGATCATTCTGATCGAGGCAGCTCTTTTTGAGTATAGGTTGCACTACAGCATGTTTAAAAGCCCGATAACAATGACAGATTCATTAGAGATAAAATACAGGGCCTGATAACGTTAAACCGATCTTTAATAACGCGAGATGGAAGGATGTCATGAACAGCGTTTGAGTTTTTTAGGTGATGAATTATACCCCTGAGAGTGGGGGGGGGGAACTGGATCAAACTGATTGAGGTTAGTGGAGCATCGTAAAGCTGGGGCCTCATCACAGGGGGGTGCGAGACTCTTTCCTCATTACCTGGTGTGTATTTATAGTGTGTGTTTGCCTCTGTTCGTTGTCACTCCGTCTGTGTAATCTGGTAAACCTCTCTCAGCGCTCCATTCTCTGCTCTTCATCCCCTGTGTCACCGCCGTACGTTTTCCCCTGCGTGTTATTCTGTGAGTTATGGTTTCAGGTTTTGTTTCTTATTTAGTTTAGGTTTATGTTTAGTTCTGTCCTTGCTTTTGTTATTTTCACCTTCTGCAATAAAGCTATCTTGCATCACAGCAAGTGCCTGCATTTTGGGTCCTTTCACACAAACCCCACACGACTGCTGCTGCAGCCGTGACACAGTTTCTGAATGCTGTTTTTAAATGTCCATTGTTTTAAATGTTAAATGTCAAATTGGTTTAATTTATTCTTATTTTTTTATGTATTAGGTTTTTTTTAAGTATTATGATAATGAAGTGTGCGTTCACTCAGGATCTAAAACAAACTGACAAAATCTTCGTGTCTGACGATTTTTCTGATGATTCTTTTCAGCACAGAAAGGTTCATCTTTTAAAAATGATGAATAATTATCATTTTTATTCACTTCGAAAACAAATCTGAATGTACTGACCCTAAAAGATTATTTTAAGAAGTTTATTATTTCAGTTACTTACCCTGACAAGTGTAAACCACCTCCAGGTACTTATAAATGTTTACACACGGGTCTACTGAGCTTGGTTCTTGAACAGTACAGCTGTTTTTCCCATTACACCTGTGAACACAGGTCAAAGGTGAATCAGCAAAAATATGCTGTGTCATTTGAGAGAAGATGGAGAGCTGAAGAATCAGAGTCAGCATCTGTACCTGTTAGTTACATAATCCATGCTTCCTGGCCAGACGCAGTTAACATTGTTGAGATGTTCGATAGTATATGTGCCAGGGCACGTGGTCGTGTCATGACGACCATAATTAGCCCAGGAGACGACTATAACCTGTCCTTCATCTGAGGAAGAGTTCATAGAGTCAAACTGTAACCATGGTGATATTTTTACTGCAGGAAACTTACAAAGAGATAGAAGCTGTGTTCTCACCACACTGAAGGTGTGACTGGAATTGTTGACATGTTACACTGTAGTCTGAAACAGACACAGATCC